>NC_053151.1:9460059-9760059 GCF_016808335.1 Panicum virgatum | reverse complement strand
CGCGCGATCAAGATCCAACGGCTCAGATCTGCGCATACCGCTTCGCCGTGGCTGTTTTGTTAAAGAGACCCTGAGCTTTTGAGAAATCAACCCGCAGTCCTAGACAATTCTGAAGTAATTGCAGATCGGCCCTATTTTTAATGTTTTAAACCCTGAGCTTCCTAGAAATAGAACCCGCGGTCCAGCCCCTGTAGTTTTGCGAGTTAGACCCTAGATCTATCCGTTAATTATGTTTTAGTCCCTAGTTTCTGCGCAGAACCCCCTGTAGTTCTAGTTTTCTCGCAGTTTAGCCCCTGGACCTTGTTTTAGCTCTAGTTTTCACGTTCTAGCTCCGTTTTAGGTGTTCTTTATGTTCATGTGATTGTTGTAACGCGTAGAATAGTTCTAGCTCTGTTTTGTTTGCTGTTTTTAGGTAATGTTGTACTGTTTCTTAGTTTTTGCCTTGTTTGCATGTATGTGTATGTGCTGGACTTTGTTTTGGCGTTGCGATCGTGAGTAGACGTTGAGCAGTCGGAGGAGTACCAGGAACCACCCTCCACGGGACACTTCGAGCAGTAGGAGCAGTTTGAGGAAGGCAAGTATAATATGAACCGCCGATCACTTTTAAATACAATTTCATACTGCATTTTAATATTGTATGCCTATAAGGATCTTCCTAGCCACTTTATTACCTTATATATGTACCTTGCATTGCATTTTGGTTAGTTGTGCTAGGTGCCGCGCTATAACACATTTGGTCCTTTTTAATTAATTTGATTAATGGTATATGCAACTTAATTCTGAGAGTGGCCCTCTGTGTTATGTGCTTGAGTGGCTCACGTCTCGTTAAAATTGGTTTTTTTCTAGAAACATGGTTTAGGGGGCTAGCACGGTGCTTAGTGCTTGGTTGGCCACTCTCCCTAAGGACCGGTTCATAGAGCGACAACCTGGGACAACAGCGCTACCACAAGACTGGAATGGGACGGTCTTGGCTTACTAATTAGGTCTTTTTTGTTTGGAGTAACTTACCTGCGGGGCAAGAGTGGTAAGCTTCAATGGTCCCTGTTCCTCCGTCCTGGTCTGTGTTACGTGCTTGTACCCCTGTGAGGTTCAGCCAACCTTAGAGCCTCATAGTTTGTGTTATACTTGTTGAGTACAAGTTGTGTACTCACTCTTGCCTCCTCTACTCTTTTCCTCTTGTTCTCTTTTGGGGATACCCTACTGCTGCTCAGTTCCCGGTGACGCGGAGGAGTTCACGCAGAGCTACCAGGAGTACGAGGACTTCTAGGCGGTCGTCTCCCAGTCGACGTCCCTGTGGCGCCCAGCTTCCGAGAGTTTCGTACCTGTTTTACGCTTCCGCATATTTGTACCAGACATTTTGTCATTAATGTAATAAATAACATTCGTATTTCGCTTTATTACATCTTTTTACGTGATATGTGCTGTGATATACTATTCATTCTATTGTATATACGTGTGACTTGATCCCGGCACGTATATGATTGCTCGGTTTATGTCCTTTTATAAACCGGGTGTTACAAGTAAGTGCATTGTGTTGCCAACGGTTCTGAGGAGCAAAAAGAAAGAAAAGAAAAAAATGATGATGAAAAGCTCCTCGGTTCCTTTAGCTTCATTAAACTCCAGGTACTTTGATGATTATTCTATACTCAATTATTCCAACCATGTGCAATCCGATAACAAGGACTTCAGCTATGCCTTGGGATTAACCGTTGCCATTTGCACATGTCCACCATCTAAAGTGTGTGTTCCATTCTCTCCCTCTCCACAAAGAAATTATTTTCCAATGGTCTTTTTGACGAGTCTCGGTAAACCCATAAGAAGTATTTCTTGTTTTGATAATATCTTGATTATAATATCTTTTGTTAGGACTAACCTTTCCAGAGCTCCAGGTAAAGCCTCACACATACATATGAGAGAAAGAAAGGAGAAAGTTCTAGCATGTTTGAGAGACAAGATGAGCTGAGAGTTTCCATGAGCAAATTGCAATGAGGTTTAAATTATTGATCTTGGTTTATCATTACTTATGGAACTTACTTTCTTAATTCTCAGACTTTTTTAATATTGAGAGCATGTGCTTAATAATTGTGGGTAAGCATTTATCTTGTATCTACCTTCCACACTGAAAAAGCTGGTTACAACTTGAACTATTAACTGCAAAATATTTTTGGGAGCATTGTGTTTTCTCGTGTATGATCAAGTGCAGGGATTGGACACCGAAAGGCAACACTGATTTTTATCAAAGACTTACTCGAGGACGAGCAAGGTTTAAGCATGGGGGGAATGTTGGCGCTCCTTAAGTACCCATTTTATCTCCTGTTTAACTTTGATAATGGCATGAATTTAATATCAAAATCACTAACCATCCTAACATCGGCCCAATTATTGGTCGTTTTCACATTTGCACATATATTTTGGAGGTACTTCATTTTTGCAGGTTTTTGGCCAATTTTGGAACATGAAATGATGAGGCCCATGATCACGCGGTAACACGAAGAAAGACGAAGGCCAAAGCCCAAACAAAGGACCAAAGGCCATGATGACTAGAAGCCCGTTCATGCACATCCACCCTCCAATGAAGCCCAAAGGACAAAGCCCACAAGATGAGATCAAGATACTTTGAGGCTAAGCAAAGCAAATAGAGATTTAAGGAAGAATTCTCTGTCCTATCCTTTCCCTCGAAGATATCTCAAAGATAATGACGTCCAATGGGGTGCAATCGTGAAAGGGATAAACTCCAGAAGACTCCAGAAGACTTGGGGAGAAAGGAGAACGCGAGGCGGCGAAGCAATGGGCCAGGCCGTCCGGCCTAGGGCCTTTCCAGGACGCCTCAGCCTCCCCTTCGACCTAGGGTTTCTTAGGGCTATTTAAAGCCCCCTCCCCGAGGCTCATGCATCAAGTCATACGGGAGACGACGCCAAGGAGCAGAGAAGATAGAGAAACACCTTTCGGAGAGCCGAGGGCCGTGCTAGTTGTCTAGGGGCTTCCCTAGCCGACGTGGGAACCTTGCAAGGAAGACCACGTCGGAGTTCTGGAGCTAGGATCATCAAGATCAAGGTAGGGCCCCGGTTGTGATCTTGTGATGTACAATCATTCATGGTGAAGTTACTTGTGATTCCGAATCTTTAGCGACCATGTTCTCTCTTTCAATTTCGTTCTTTTTTTAGGTTTGCTTCATTCTAGATCTATTATTGAGATAGATCGCTTAGCATGATCTTGTAGTTGTGGTGGCTAGAGGTTCATGGCGGAACTACCATAGGGGGTTCAACTTGTTTATCATGCTTCGGGGTAGCTTAGTCCAAAAGGGGGCGTCGTGACAGGGCGTTGCTTTAGTAAGATGGGTTATCGAAGGATTGGATTGGAGGTTTTGGTTTAAAGATGCTTTTCATTGAGATTCACATCTATCTTGCTTCACTACATCTAGCTTTGAACTACAACATGTGCATAACTTTCTCTTGCTACCTTCAGTGTTTGTCGCTTTTAGTAGATTAGATTCGTTTTACACCATCTCAACACAAAGGAGTCTCTATGTTAGTAGATTGTTTCTTCTGTGGATTGATAAACCTTGGGGGAATAATCTAAGGGAAAAGATACACGATCCGTGCGCTTGAGATATACAAATTGGGGCGCTAAGGAGCGTCAACAGATGTCCAGGAGCTCGCGAGTGGTACGCGGCTTCTGGCACCCCAGCTTGTGGACCAGCGTCTTGCAGGACATTCTGGTGAGGAACGCGCTGATTACGTCGGGGAGCGAATTGCACTGCTTCGAGAAGGGCCGAATGTAGTCCCGTAGGGACTTGCTGGGCTCCTGTTTGCAACTCTTGAGGTCCCAAGAGTTGCCTGGTCGGACGTACGTGCCTTGAAAGTTTCCGACAAAAACTTTCCGGAGGTCCACCCAATTGCCGATCGTGTCGGCAGGCAAGAACTCGAACCAGGCACGGATGTTCTTCCCTAGGCAGATTGGGAGGTATTGGATGACGAACTGGTCGTCATCCGCTCCCTTGGCCCTGCACGCTAGTCGGTAGTCTTCCAACCATATGTCGGGGTTTGTTTCCCAGTGTATTTCACGACATTTGCCGGTGGCGGGAACCGCTGGGGGAAACATGCCCTGCGGATCGCCCTGGTGAAGGCGTGCAGTCCCGGAGGGTCCGGGCTTGGGCTCCGGTCGAGGTCGATGTCGGGGTCGCAGGGGCGCCCTCCTCGTCGGAGCGGCGAGAACTCTGGTTTTGGGGCGTACGCCTGTGTACGTTCGACGTCGGCATGGTGTCGCGCCTGTCGCCTACCGTGGATCACGCTGCGGGCGTCGTAATTGGGGCCGACACGGCCACGGACCGGCGGTCTTGGTGGGAGCAGAGCCGGTGCGGGCGCAGTGGCCGGTGCTCCGCCGGCATCGGCTTGCGGCACCGGCGGGGCCCACTGCACCTCCGAGTGCTCTCGATACAGGTGGCCCGCGCCGCCAGCCGGGCACAAGGCAGCCTGGTGGTAGTGCAGGGAGGAGCTTTCTGCTTGTTGGACGGCAGCGAGTTCCACCAAGTCCCTGATCTGGTGGTGGAGATCCCTCTGCGCTGGGTCTTGTGGTTCGGGCAGCGTTTGCAGGAGGATGGCTGCCACAGTGATGTTCTGGTCTATGCGGAACTCTTGCGGGAGCCGCATGCAGGCATCGTTGGCGATGTCGCGATTGACCCCGCGCGCACGCAGCCGTGCGGCTCCGGCGGGATCCCCCCCTTGGCTCAGAGTGAGGCCGCAGAGGCGGGTTCGCCGTTGGAGGTGCATGCGCGGGCAGGGGACGAAGCTCGTCGGCATGAGCCTGCGAGTTGGCAAGTGCCTGCATGTCGTGATCCGGAGAGGTGTGCGTCGAGTGGGACAACACCACGAGCGGTGGCGGCTCGCGTGGAGTGGTTGCCATAGCGCACACGCGCCATGGCGCTGACGCTCCCCCAGGTAGTTGTCTCCCGTGCTGGAGGCATCACTTAGGGGATCCTCGTCGCACAGGAGATCGTGGATGGAGGCAGGGTAGCTCCCCGTCATGCCCATGAACTAGGGCACGGACTGGCACCCATGCATGGTCCTGTGCGTCTCTGGACATAGGTGTCCGTGGAGTTTGCCAGACCCACCGCAGCCTGCTCAGAGAGCGAGCATGGTGGAGGCAGCGGAGGTCCACCCGCGAGCTACCAAGAAACATTAGCCAAAGAGTAGAGGACCAAGTCGACGTCCTCGGCTGCCGGGTTGGACGCCATCATGAGTGAGATGCAGTGGAGAACCGCGCTGGTAGGCCGAGAGGGCCTACGCTTCTTGATGCGCCAGTGAAGTTATCGGTGGCGCTTCAGTCTGGGAAGCTTGGGGGGAGGAGCCGACTCCTCAGAGGCCGCCGGGGCGGCGTATTTTTTCGCATTGGCGGAGTGCACCGAGCTGGTCGGTGACGAATCCTAGGCTCCCAAAGTGGAAGCTCTGGGAAGGCTGGAATGGTGGAGGTGCCCACAATCCATCACGGGGGACTGCGGGGAACTCCAGAGAGCCAAAGCTGATCGTCTCGCCCTGGTTTGTCGCCGGGGCGGCGGCGGTGGTGACGGAAACCATCCAATCACCGAAGCGATGAAAGCACGAAGCTGTCGTGGTGCTGCAAACCACAGCCGGGTGGCGGAAAGCACCCGCCAAAGCCCAGAGGGTGTGTACTCGGGGGTTAGCTAGTCCTAGTTCGGTCTCGGTGGAAGTACACGATGAACACAGACGGTTTAGAGTGGTTCGGGACGCCGAAGCGTAATACCCTACGTCCATGTGTGCTGTATTGCTTGGGTTTGGAAGAGCTTGGAGCTGAGTCCAGCGAACGTCTGGGGTGCTCTGGTGAGCTTGTGTTCTAGGTTGCCTAGAGTCTGTTTGCGAGATCCTCCTGCTAGAAGGAGGTCATGCTCTCCCTTTTATATGTCCAAGGGGAGCACGTACACTGAGCGGGGCCCCGACATGTGGACCCGGCGATGTATTATAAACTACACTTTGGCCTTCAATGCCTCAGATCCGGAGATCTTGTCGTCGGCTTCTGTGCGTAGCTTCTGACCAGGGATGGTCTTGAGCTGTCCTATCAGAGTAGAGTCTAGCTCTGCACGTGCGTCGAGGTCATGATGAAGCATCGAACTACTGACTCAGTCCACTGTAGCAGCGTGCAATGTTGCTCCAGTCAGTAGCTGGTCATCATAACTCGTCGCCCATGCGCACGGCGCTGAGTCTTTAATGCTTGTCTTGGTAACTGACGAGCCGCATCGGTAACTGGCGATCCATAGTGTGGACTGACAAAAGCTGCCCCGTGCCCAGAGGCAGCAGAGCCTGCCTCGACCACTCGCACTTAATGCGGGTGGGTGAGGGAGCTTCCAGCGGAAGGCTTGCGCCCGCGCCCGCGTCTGCGTGACACGCGGCGGCTCCGGACCCCTCCCGATCAGCTAGCTGAGCCGAGAGCTCACGGGGGTCTGGATAGGCACGTGGAGGTCCCGGACCCATCTGCGGGAGTCCGGATGGCACGTGGAGGTCCCGAACCCACCTACGGGGGTCCGGGTCCGCGGCCACAGGTTCTGAGCATTTCCACCTCTAGGACACGTGGTGACACCGGACCAGTCCCCGAGCGGGAAGCGGGTCCGGGACCGTTGGTCCGGTGAGATGGAGTCGGACCCCAGGGGTCCGGCTGCTCAGCTCCTTAGGGCGTAGTTACGGATAACTACCCGAGTCTTGGCACAGTAGGAGTGGGTACCCCAGTTGCAGGGTACCGACAGAGGCCCCCGGGCCCGCCTCGGGAGAGGCAACGAACCCGCAGGTGGGGCCACTACTGTGAGCAACTTGGCTGCTTCTAGCGCCCAGCGGTGCGCGCCACAAGGGTCTTGTCCTGCGTCGTCCATCCTTTGGGTCACCTGCTGCATCATCACGTTTGGACCTGCACATGACTCAAGGTAGATGCTTAGTAGCGTGCCCACAGGTTCCAAATCGTGTTGGCTGTAATCCTTTGAGATAGACAGCTAGGTTCAGTGAACGGAGCTTAAGGGGCCGGCCTTTAGGTTAAGAGAAAGTCTGGACCTCTAGGTTCCCAGTCCTAGGTACTACAGCACTCATTCACAGGAGGTGGTGCGTGCAGGCTTAGGGTACGGAACCAGGCTAAGCGGCTACGCGGCTCCGGACCTCCTCGGAGAATGAGTGCGCTTCCCTGAACCTGCAGGTTCCCAGGGGTCCGAACCCCTCTCTTCCATGAGGGGTCTCGAGCTAAGTCACTAGCTAGCCAACTCAATTCGGACCACAATCACCGCACAAGAGTAAGAAGCCACGTGGGGGTTAGCACAAACAGAATACGTAGATTGAAATTGGAATATAACATCCTTAGAGGCGAACTGAGAATAAACTTTTCCTTTATAACTAGATGTACATGAGATGTGCAATGTATGCCAGAACACGGGTTTATGAGGCCGGAGCTGTCCGGACCTACGAGCCCCCAGTCTTAGGTACTACGGTACTCGCCCTAGGGAGGTGGAGCATGCAAGCTTAGGGTACAGAACCAGGCTAAGCGGCTACACGGCTCCGGACCTCCCCGGAGGGTGAGTACGCTTCCCTGAACCTGGTTCGCAGAGGTCCGGACCCCTCCACGAGGGAGGCTCACCGGACTGGACCACACGGAAGTACTACCTAGTTACAAAGGAAAAGGTTTTATTCCCTGCTGGGCCTCTAAGGGTAGGACTTACAGAGATGTAGAGTCGGGGGTGCGACCGGAGTCGGCTTTCCGCCGGAGAGAGCCACCAGAGTCGGCTTAGTGCGACCGGAGTGTGCTTTCCGCCGGAGCGGGTTCCCTCACATGAGTGAGGTATGTTGCGAGCTGGGATTTGTCGCTCCGCCGCTCGCAGCTTGTGAGGGTCCCTTGACGGGTGCCCTGACTCTTGCCGACGTGCAGCGCGCGCCGCTGCCGACGGTGGCTGCTCCACGGGCACGGTTGCCCCTGGCGCAGGAAGGCGAGTGGCGTGTGGCGCGGATGACGCCACACCCTCCGTCATCTCCCCATCGTCGTTGTGGTGGGAGTGCTCAACCACCCAAGCCATGGAGATGGGCAAGAGATGAGCTAAAACTAGCTAAAGCGCCCCTACCTGGCGCGCCAAATGTCGTGGTGCTGCAAACCATAGCCGGGTGGCGGAAGGCACCCGCCTAAGCCCAGAGGGTGTGTACTCGGGGGTTAGCTAGTCCTAGTTCGGTCTCGGTGGAAGAACACGATGAACACAGACAGTTTAGAGTGGTTCGGGCCGCCGAAGTGTAATACCCTACGTCCACTGTGTGTTGTATTGCTTGGGTTTGGAAGAGCTTGGAGCTGAGTCCAGCGAACGTCTGGGGTGCTCTGGTGAGCTTGTGTTCTGGGTTGCCTAGAGTCTGTCTGCGAGATCCTCCTGCTAGAAGGAGGTCGTGCTCTCCCTTTTATATGTCCAAGGGGAGCACGTACACTGAGCGGGGCCCCGACATGTGTACCCGGCGATGTATTATAAACTACACTTTGGCCTTCAATGCCTCAGATCTAGTGATCTTGTCGTCGGCTTCTGTGCGTAGCTTCTGACCAGGGATGGTCTTGAATTGTCCTATCAGAGTAGAGTCTAGCCTTTGCAGCCGCGCGTCGAGGTCATGATGAAGCGCCGAACTACTGACTCAGTCCACTATAGCAGCATGTACTGTTGCTCCAGTGAGTAGCTGGTCATCATAACTCATCGCCCATGCGCACGGCGCTGAGTCTTTAATGCTTGTCTTGGTAACTGACGAGCCGCATCGGTAACTGGCGATCCACAGTGTGGACTGACAAAAGCTGCCCCGTGCCCAGAGGCAGTAGAGCCTGCCTCAACCACTCGCACTTAATGCGGGTGGGTGAGGGAGCTTCCAGCGGAAGGCTTGCGCCCGCGGCCACGTCTGCGTGACACGCGGCGGCTCTGGACCCCTCCCGATCAGCTAGCTGAGCCGAGAGCTCATGGGGGGTCCGAATAGGCACATGGAGGTCCCGGACCCATCTGCGGGAGTCCGGATGGCACGTGGAGGTCCCGAACCCACCTACGGGGGCCGGGTCCGCGGCCACAGGTACTGAGCATTTCCACCTCTAGGACACGTGGTGACACCGGACCAATCCCCGAGCGGGAAGCGGGTCCGGGACCATTGGTCCGGTGAGATGGAGTCAGACCCTAGGGGTCTGGCTGCTCAGCTCCTTAGGGCGTAGTTACGGATAACTACGCGAGTCTTGGCACAGTAGGAGTGGGTACCCCAGTTGCAGGGTATCGACAGAAGCGCTCCCCACGGACGGCGCCAATCTGTCGGCTCCGAATATGGCAAACGAACAAACTACTCGATTGCTAGTGTCTCATGCATTGCATCGGAATGGTCTAGCACACAATGACTCGAGGATTTAGATTGGTTTGGGCCGGAAAATGCCCTACGTCCAGTATGGGGGGTGGTTCTCTTGCTCTATTGCTCGAGCCCAGGTGCTCAAAGTTGGAGGGGAGCTTACAAGCTTTCAAGCAGTGGACTGTTCTTTTTCGAACTCTCCCTTTCCTACATGAGGGGCTCTCCCTTTTATACTTCCAGGTGGGGCCCTTGATTTACATATTTCTATCATGATATCTTGGTCCGCCGGGAGGTCATTCGTCTTCGTTAGTCGGCAGGCCCCGCCCGATCGGTCAGGAGTGGAGAAGCTCCGTTTGGTTGGTTTTCTTGGGCGATGGGTTGTCTTACTGTTGTCCCATCCTAGTTAGTCGGGATGGTCATTAGGACCGGTCGGGGTTGGGTGGTCGTCTCCCCACCTATCCGTCCGTATCGGTTCCGTACGTACTTCCCTACGTGGTTTCAGACCTGAGGACGGCACGCCCGTTGAGGGGTGCCCTGCCATGGTCAGGCGGCCTCGCCCTGTCACAATCCCTGGTGTAATGGGGTGGCGTCAGGAGGTGCCATGATGACAGCGTGCGGAGTGGAGCTCGTTGACGCCCTCTCCCGTGCCCCATGCATTAGGTCGAGTAGGCTGCACGGCCTGCACTGTGTCCATATCAGAGGGTCCTGTTGAGCGTGCGGGCGTGACGTGCGGCAGGAGTGGGCGGTGTGTACGGTGGAGCGGGGCTGGCTTGATCAGCACGCTCATTGTACCAAGCAGCGTTCTTGGTGTGCACGGCTCGGGCCGCGTGGTACGGAGCGGACCCGGCGGGTCCCCTGTCGGGAGGCCTCTACGTGTCCCTCCTCAAGGGCTTGGCAACTAGCTGGGCCGAGCCCCGTTGGCTGGCATCCGTCCGCGCCCCTCGTGGGCTTTGCTGGAGTGCGCCTAACGGGATCCTGGGCTGGCACCATTAAGGCAGGTCTGCTGGGGACCCTGGGTCCTGCCCCCATCAGAATGCGTGCTGCGAGTCCCTAAACCTTGGACCCTTTTGTCAGTGTGTATCCAGGCATCCCAAATTTTTTAAAATAATATTATTTTAATAAATAATTGCAGAAATAAATGCAAAAAAATAATTGCAGATTTAGGCGCCTGTCGGCCACCTATGGGCCGATAGAACACCTATCGGCTATTGAAGAGATGACATCCCACGTGGATGCCGATGTGGCCCTGTTGAGGCCATGTTGACCGCGGTCGCCATGGGCGCCGAGAGGGCCAGTCGACTGCTGAAAGGCCGACAGGACCCAATCGGTCCGACTGGGCCGTCGGGCCGTGGGCGGCCGTGGGAGCCGCCCGAAGCCTATTTGGGCCCAAAGAGGCCTGTCGGCTGTTGAGAAGCCGACAGCTACCTGTCGGCAACCTCTGAGCTGACAGGCACCTTTGCCTATATTGTGTTACAATTATTTACTATATTATTCTGAAAAATATATTTTATGTATATTATTTGATTTCCCTTTGCCTATATCCACGCGTTGCAATTATTTGCTATATTATCCTGGAAAATATATTTATGTATATTATTTGATTAGGGTGAGTTAAATAATATATGAGGTTTATTTGTACAAAAAATTTATTTGAGTTGAGTCAATTAAATATTTGATAGAATTGAATAAGTAGGATAAATAATTTATACAAAAATATATCGGGTTTGAAAATTAATATTACATTTTAATAGTACATATATAAATATAGTGGCGGACGAGCCGAGTGTAGCCGAGCCCTTTACGAGATGAGTTGATCGAATTTATTGCATGTTCCAGACCAGTGTATGATATTTTCCCAATGCTGGATGATGCACGGTTTTACTAGAAACGAGAACAATCTCCAAAACCACAATGAGTACACATACAAAGCATGCAGAAAACAGCATTACATAGCGAGCCAGAAGAGACTTCCGAGACAAACACGCAACATATTGGTCGGAAAGAAACATAACTTATTCAGACAGCAGGACTGATCTGAACAAAACGAACCACTACAACATCCATCATTCATGGCTAGTACCTTTTCCACATCCCACTCGAACTGCTTTCTCACGCTCGGACTTGCGTACATCATCGTCCACCTTCTTCAACCATGCCACATATTGCTAATCACGGCGACTAATGGAGGTGTCAATCCACTCATAGAAATGACAAAAATGAGTCATTGTCTCATAAATACCGCGCTTTCATAAACAAGAAACCAAACAAAATTATTAGTAAAAAAGTAAAAAAAACTATGCAAACATATTCAAAAAATATCTATACATGTGATATTGCACCTGCTTTTTCGACTTCCTCAATATTCTTACAAGATCAATACCTCTGGCCAAAAGTCTCGTACTCACGAGATATGTTGGGAACACAATACATCTGGCAATAGCAATAGGGTGGCTCTACACCTTTCAGCCATATCTTGCAATCTGTAACAAATCTAGTTAGATTGTTAGGAGGGCCCCCTAAATGCACCTTTTTTTCCCGACGCAAAGCTGCCCAAGATGACGAGCTCATAACGATTTCTTCGGGCTAACTGAAAATATGTTCAAAGGTAAATTGCCTCTACTCTCGACAACCACATCCTCACCTTTTATACACGCAGTGCTGTGGCGGAACCACCCAAAACTACTGGGCCCGGGTGCACTGATCTTTGTTGCTAAGAAACTCTGACCCAAATTGGCACTCACTAGTAGTTCCTCGAGTGAAGCCTCGATAAAAGCCACGCTATTCCAGGATCAGCAGACAACACTCACACAAAGGTGAGCCCAGAGATTACAACACAGAACATTTCATACATCTCAGAGTTTGCAGCGGAATAGGAATTTATTACAAACCAGATTCAGAATAGTAAAGTACTACAGAAATCTGAACTACACAAATTATTCATGTCTTTTTATTGCAGCGGAAGGAGTAAACGACTACTAGTGAAAAGTGTGATGCATCGATAAAGCCCGTACGAAAGCGTCACCCAGCGGGAGGGTGGTCAGCACCAGCTGAAGGGCCATCCCACTCAACAGACCAGCCCGGAGGCAAGGTACATGGCCAAGTAAGACTCGCAAATAGATCCTCGAAGTTAGTACCTAAAAAACAGTGCCACAAGCAAGGGTGAGTATACTAATACTCAGCAAGACTGACCCGTCTCCAGATATAACATAGTCCGATAACTAGACATGCAAGTCTTTTTGGTTGGTGGGGTTTGTTTTGCCAAAAACGCCACTAAGAGTTGATCCTTATTTTCAGATTTTATTTAGCCATCTTCCAGATGGATTAACCATTCTAAGTTTGCATCTAACTCTACACAAACATGGTAGAGCAACCATTTAATCAACCAGCAGTATTATCATCATCATGTTCCACTTGTTACTCTGTGTGACCGAAAACATTATGCAATCTCATGCCGTGAGAGGCGGACGATTCTGAATCGAATTTCAACCTGGCCAGGGGAACCTAGACCACACGCATGGGGATTGACTTCGCTCCCGCCCACGCTACAGTTCCCCTTTCTTTCCAGTCTGTGGATCCGGGTCACCCTCCCCGACTACAGAGCCCGACGTCTCTGCACCCGTACGTCTGGACAAAAATAAAACCTACTTCTACCAAGAGGGTGAATGGTCGTTCCACTCGCCGGTCCAATCAGGTACTTAAGCTTACCGATTACCATATTTCTCGGTACATGTCTAGTACTTTCAAACGCTTAACGAAATGAGCCACACACCGCGACCTTAGCCATTTTCGACTACACCAGTGGGGTATCATAACTACACAACCCAGCCCGTTGTCCTTATATTTCAGCAGGAATTAAAGTCAGTAAAATTCCTATTTGCTCGCGAGAGGCAGGAAACCCCTCGACTTCTACCGTACCTAATTAGAATGGCAACTAGTTGATTAAAAGATCCGAGTATCAAACATAGGTACCTAGGGATCATGCACCTAAGGTTTTCGATCAACTCCTAGAAAACGTAAATGCGCCATAAAAATATTACAACATATATAAAAAAAGATGAATAATAACTCAGAAAATAACAGAATTATGCACCCGGGCTTGCCTTCTTGGGCACTGTCAGGCAGAAAAACCTCTGGGGCTTGGCCCTGGTCTTGAGATAGGTTAACACAGTTCAAATTAACCTCCTGGTCAACACGAGATTCCGCGGGCACCAATTCGTAGTCACCGTCCGCGAGATTAACTGTTTCTATATGCAATGCAAGATTATGAGTTATCCATGAATAACGATTACTTTCCTTCACGATAAAGTTGTAGTTCAACAAAAGTTAATTTAGTGATGATTTCAAAATTTCATTTCTTGGGCAGTCATTTATAGAGTAGTAAACACAACTTTGTTTCTTCGTGAATGAGTGGGGGTTTGGTTTTCATTTTCAATATTAAAACATAGCATGCTTTCATTATTTGAAAACAACTAATCTACACCTGAGCTAGTGATGAAAAACTAAAGTAACACAGATCCAAACTTAAGTATTTATGGTATAAATTTCAGCCTCTAACCATAAAGCAATTACCACAACTATTCATGTAAGTAGATTACTCTAGTTGCTTCACCTTTTTTCATAGAACGTTTGACACGGGTTCTAGTGCTACAAATTTTACAGGAACATCTGCAAAGCATCTACTCAGTACTGTAATTTTTCCAGATTTTATTCACTTATACAACAGAGGTGATAAAATTTTTAGGCAGGATCACAGAACTAAAAAGAGACTTCATAAATAAAAATAGATTTTTCTGAGCATAATAACTATATATGGTGAATTAAGTTGATTGAACAAGCATAAATCATGGTATATAGCAAATGAACTCTAATAAATCTGAAATTTACTGATTAGCAAGGTTTCAGTTACACATGCATGCAGTAGAAATTCCAGAGCAAGTTCATGTATATATTTTCCAGTATTAAATCGAGAAAGCCAATAACAGATTAGAGAATCTTGATTGTTCCAACCTGATAACTATTTTGGTTGGATGTCATCTTTTTACTGTGAGCTTAATATTCCATTAGTGATAACATATTAAAAAATCAAGGTCATTTGTTGAGTGGAACTTCCTGAACATGCATAGGTTGATTTTCTTATTCTTTTTCCTAAATTAAATTTGGTAGAGCTTCTGCAGATTTGACTGTTACAAAACTTGTAGATCTAGTTAGAAGGCTTCCAGATCAGTTAAGTTTGCATTTTTGTGATTTTTTTTGTGATTTGTTTTGCATTTAGAAGTTCACTGTCATACACTGGAATTTTTGAAAACACACCTTTGAACAAAAAAACAAATTACAACCGGGCCCTTCGCCGGCCTTCTCCGCCGCTGCATCTTGCCGGTGGTGTTCTGCTAGGCAGAGCTTACCGGGGATGCAGCTGGGAGGCGCGTGGGAGAGAGGAGATCGAGGAACACCTACCCTTGTAGCCGTTCGGGTGGAGGAAGGTCGGAAACGAGCTCGCTGGCGTTAATGGCGGAGAAGATGTTCGGGTCACCGGCGTTGTAGGCGAAGGAGGGCTCGATGTAGGGGAACGTGGCGCGCACGAGCATCGCGAGAGCATGAGGAAGCTCTTGGGGTAGCTATCGTGCTCGGTTTCCCTCTGGGCTGACCGGTCCGCGGTGAGTCCGAGCTCGCCGGCGGCGGCGCAGAAGGGGAACGGCGACGGGAAAGGTTTTGGGTTCGATTCCGCGCGCTTGGAGCTTAACTGGGATGTGGATAAGCTGCTGGGGTGGTTGGATGGGGCAATGCGGGGCTGTGGTGGCCGGTTCGCGCGAGCTAGATCTCGCCGGCCATGGCGGACGGCGGAAGGAGTAAGAACGGGGGGAAGCCGCGCGACGGCGGGGCTCTGGGGGTACTTATAGGCCAGAGAGCACCTGGGCGAGGGGAGTGGCGTCTGGGGGAGGCTAGTTTGGTCCGGGGCGACTCGACAGCGAGCGGGCGGAGCGAGCAGGCGGCGCTGCGCATGGCGGGGTGTCGTGTCGGCTCGGGAGGACACCCAGGACGTGTGTGAGCGTGGGGAGGTGCCAAGGGGCAAGCCAGGTGGCGCTGGAGGGCTTCCCCGGGTCCATTTGGCCGTGGACGCATCGTGGACGAGGTCCACTGGCGGCGTACGGCGGGCGGCGGGCGAAACAGAGCAAGCCGAGAGGAGAGAGATGGAGGTGAGGGCATATCTGCTATTTCTGAAAATTCAGGGACCTCTCGGTAAACTAAAAATATCTCCTACTTAGAGGGCTCAAACGAAAAAGTGTTGAATACCAAACTTGCATAACTTTTCAAGATCTACAACTTTTGTGTTATGCAAATTTTCACTTGAAACTCACATTTTGAACTATTTGTAAATTTTTAAACATGCACAAAAGGGCTTTGGTTTTATTCAGTTTTTGATTGATTTTTGGCTGAAGTTCAATTGAGCACATGTCAATTGAAGTACCTCTCATGAGCCAACTAAAATTTTGTGCACATTTTTGAATTGAATTTTGAGTGGCTTTTCACTCCTTTTTCTTTCTCCTTTAATTTCTTTTGTATACTTTGACTTTTATTTGACCCCTTCTCTTTGAATTAATTTCCCACATTTTTCTTTTAAGTTTAAAAGGGGTACAGTGATCTGTATTTAAGTGTACTGACACCTGAGGTGTCACAACCAACCCCCCTTAAAAAGAATCTCGCCCCAAGATTGGATGATTGAATTTAGGTAGGGAAAATGATATACCTGAGGTGGAGCTAAGAAAACCCGGATAATGTCGATTAAGATAATCTTCCGTCTCCCAGGTGGCTTCTTCTTCAGTGTGATGAGACCACTGAATTTTATATATTTTCACCACCTTTCGACGAGTACCTCTCTCTTTTTGATCTAGAATTCTGAGTGGATATTCGGTATAAGAAAGATCGGGCTCCACTAAAATTTCCTGTTGATCGATGATTTCAGTGGGAACTCGAACACATTTCTTGAGTTGGGATATGTGGAAAACATTATGGATGGCGGCGAGTCGTGAAGGAAGTCGCAATCGATAAGCCACGGGTCCACATTCTTCAATGATTTCATATGGCCCGACATAGCGAGGTGCCTTCAACGTTGGACGCCTCGAGTTGGTGATACCCGTAAATAAACATGGTCACCAACCATGAATTTCAAAGGATCCCTTCTTTAATCAAAATAACTCTTTTGCCGAGACTGAGCTGCTCGGAGATTTGCTTGTACTATTTTTACCCTTTCTTCAGCCTCGACCACTAATTCGGGTCCAAATATTTGGCGTTCTCTAGTCTGGGACCAACTCAAAGGAGTTCGACATCGTCGACCATATAAGGCCTCGAATGGTGCCATCTTCAGACTGGCCTGATAGCTGTTGTTATAAGAAAACTCAGCCAAGGATAAACATTTGTCCCAGTTCTTGTCATAATGGATGACACAAGCTCGAAGCATGTCCTCGAGAATTTGATTCACCCTTTCGGTGTGTCCGTCGGTCTGTGGATGGTAAGCTGAGCTTCGAATTAATTTAGTTTCGAGAGCCTCTTGGAGTTGTTCCCAAAACCTTGCCACAAACTGAGGACCACGATCCGAGATAATCGTTTTGGGTACATCGTGTAGACACACAATTCGATCGATATAGATTTCGGCATATTTCTTGGCTCTATATTCAGTATGCACTGGAATAAAATGAGCGGTCTTTGTGAGCCTGTCGACAATGACCCAAATGGAATCATGATGCTGAGAGGTATTTGGTAAGCCCACGATGAAATCCATACTGATATCTTCCCATTTCCAAGACGGAATTGGCAGAGGTTGGAGAGTTCCAGCAACTTTCAAGTGACTAGCTTTCACTCTCTGACAAGTGTCACACTCTGCGACATATTTGGCAATCTCTCTCTTCATGCGAGTCCACCAGAAATTTTGTCTGAGATCTTGGTACATCTTGGTGCTACCCGGATGGATGGAAAATTTAGAGAGATGTGCTTCGTCCAGGATTTGTTTCTGCAGCTCATGATTTTTGGGAACGACTAGGCGATCCTCGAACCACAATATTCCTTTATGGTCTACACAGAAACACTTGTATTTATTTTCGCCTTCTACTACTTTCTGTTTGATGATTCCAACACTTTTGGCATGTAATTGTGCCATCATGACCTTGTCATACAGTGTTGGTTCCACAGAAATATGAGTCAGAGAACCCTGAGGGATGATTTCCAATTTCAGCTTTTGTATTTCAGCACACAATGTGTCACTATACGACTCCACTGAAAGGCAATTGCAGTGAACCTTGCGACTGAGCGCATCGGCTACGACATTAGCTTTGCCCGGATGATAATGAACTTCCAGGTCATAATCTTTGATTAATTCCAGCCATCTTCGTTGCCTCATATTCAGCTCACTTTGGGTGAAAATGTATTTGAGACTCTTATGGTCGGTATAGATATTGCAATGAGTGCCCATAAGATAATGTCTCCAAATCTTGAGAGCATGAATAACTGTGGCTAGCTCAAGATCATGAGTGGGGTAATTTAGCTTGTGTGGCCGAAGAGCTCGGGAAGCATATGCTATTACCCGATTGTCTTGCATTAGAACACATCCAAGACCAGTACCTGAAGCATCACAATAAACATCGTAGGGTTTATTGTTGTCAGATTGAGCCAAGACTGGTGCTGTAGTAAGATGTGCTCTCAATGTATGGAATGCTTCATCGCACTTCGCATCCCATTTAAACTTGACATCCTTCCTTAGTAGTTCTGTCATGGGCTTTGCAATTCTGGAGAAGTCCGGAATAAATCTGCGGTAATACCCCGCCAAGCCGAGAAAACTGCGAATCTGATGAACTGAAGTAGGAGGTTTCCAGTCCATCACTTCTTGTACTTTGCTGGGATCAACTGAGATGCCTTCACTGGATATAGTATGACCCAGAAATTTGACTGTGTCCAGCCAGAATTCACACTTGGAGAATTTTGCGTACAACTTATGATCTCTGAGACGTTGAAGAACAATACGCAGGTGTTGCTCATGTTCCGCCTCGTTCTTGGAATAGATCAGAATGTCGTCAATAAAAACCACGACAAACTTGTCAAGTTCCGGCATGAATACCGAGTTCATGAGATACATGAAATAAGCTGGAGCATTGGTGAGACCAAAAGACATAACCAAATATTCATAGAGGCCATATCTGGTTGAGAAAGCGGTCTTGGGAATATCACAAGGCCGGATTTTAATTTGATGATACCCCGAACGAAGATCAATCTTGGAGAAGATCTTTGCTCCAGCCAACTGATCAAACAGTACATCAATGCGGGGAAGTGGATATTTATTTTTGATGGTCACCGCATTGAGAGGCCGGTAGTCAACACACAACCTCAGACTGTCATCCTTCTTTACGAACAATGCTGGACAACCCCAAGGTGAAGCACTTGGGCGAATAAAGCTCTTGTCCAGAAGTTCTTGCAGCTGGATTTTTAGTTCAGTCAATTCTTTAGGCGGCATTCGGTACGGCCTTTTTGAAATAGGTGCTGTACCAGGCTGAAGTTCAATGACAAATTCGATATCCCGGTCTGGCGGCATACCAGGTAAATCGTCCGGGAACACATCTGCATATTCACGGACTACCGGAATATCCTCGAGACGAATATCTTTCATGGCATAGGCACAAGAGTTGTTGCATTGGTGATGAGGTAAATATAGAACCGAATGACCATGAGTTGGAGAATTTATTTCAACGGCCCGGGAAAAGATATCTAACAGTACCCCATGTCTGTTCATCCATTCCATTCCTAGGATAACATCAATTCCTTCTAGTGGTAATTGGATTAAATCGGTTGAAATCGTTTTACTACCCAACTTAAGCGGTGCTGTTCTAACCATTTGGTTGGATGCCACTTTACCACCAGGAGTAGATATCATGTAAGAGCCTTTGGTGTGACAAAAATTTAACCCAACTTTTGCTCCAAATTTAGAACTAATAAAGTTATGAGATGCACCAGAATCGAATAAGATAACTGCGGGGGTGATGGTTTATGGAGAATGTACCCGACATAATTGGTGCTCCTTCGGGAAGTTCAGCAAGGTTGGTGAAGTTAAGTCGGCCCTGCCTGACTTGAATGATTTGTTTCTTGCCCTTGTGCTGATCATTTCTGCGAGAAGCCTGCCCTTGAGATTGTCCCACCTGGGGACACATCTTGGCAAAGTGATCCGGACTCCCACATTTGAAACAGCGGTTATTGTTGTCAGGGCGAGCGGCTTGCTGAGTACTCGGCTTAGGGCCGGTCTGCTGCTGCTGAGGTGCAAATCGAGCTTGCTGAGGTAGCCCGAATCGAGTCTGCTGCTACTGCTGCTGAGGAGGACGAATAATCTAACGCATTGGCTGAGGGGCCTTCTGAGAGGGTGCGGGTGGGTTATTCTGCACAATGCGATACCATGGTGCAGAGGCACTCGAGGGTCCAGCAGGTGCCTTCCGCTTCTTTTCAGCGCGGTGTGCAGAAATAAGATCCTCCTGAGAGATAGCCATATTCACCAATCCATTAAAAGAGTCCGCACGGACAAGATTTAGCCTTTCTTGTAACTTGGTGCTAAGGCCTCGACGGAAGCGTTCACGCTTCTTAGCATCGGTATCCACATGATGTCCAGCATATTGACACAATTGATTGAATACTTGGGCATACTGCACCACAGTACGAGTGCCCTGAGTTAAAGCCAATAATTCATTGAGCTTACGGTCAAGAAGTCCAGCTGGAATATGATGATCCCGAAAAGCTATTTTGAACTCATTCCAATTCACCACATGATCAGCCGGTAGCATCCCGTGGTAATGATCCCACCACATATGAGCTAATCCGCGCAGCTGCTGCGCGGCGTAGCGAGTCTTGTTTGCTTCTGAACAAGGAATAGTCAATAGAGAAAATTTGGGCTCGATTGTGCGAATCCAAGCGTCCGCGTCCAGAGGCTCATCCGCTTTAGTAAACAGCGGAGGCTGAGTACTGAGGAAATCTTGGTAGCTCACTTCTTGTGCTTGATGAGCATGATGCCCACCCCGCGGTTGTTTCTGAGCTTGAACCAACTGCCACAAAATTTCCGTCTGGGCGGCAAGAACCTCAGCGATACCCACTGGTGGAGGAGGTGGAGGTGGATCGCCATTCCCCACGGATCCAAAACCACTAGGGGTGCCTCGAGTTGATCCAACCATCTGAAATGTGAGTACTTTTGCATTAGGCTCAACATTATCATCATTTCAAACGGAACATACAACTCAAAATGACATGGAAGTAATAGAAACCGCTTAAATCATGTTGTGCAGAAAAGCCGGTGATACGAAATCGCGCATAACTGGAGTTCTGTACATGATATAAACTTAAAACTTCTATAGGAGATAGATAACTTCATGAGCTACGACTTTGGTAGTCATCACAAAGTCAGATTCCAAGAGTAGGTCAGTCGAAAAATTCATTTACTCCTCCTCTGGTTTTTCTGTTTTACAGAAAACAGAGCTTCTGTAATTTGCGATTATCTCCTGCGATACTGATCCGTTTGAGCTGAATTTTTGCGAGTATTTCTACGATGAAATTGAGAACAACTTTGGTATTCAACTCAGGAGCTAATTCAGAAAGTAAAAGAGGATAAAATTCGAACTAGCTGCTGCATTCAGCTTTTCACAGATCACCGATATTTCACATTAGTAGCATTGGAGGTTCATTACATTCGTCATCCTCTCATTTCTACTTGGTTACTCCCAACATCAGTACTAAGGGGGTTACTCAACTCTAAGTTAGCCTAATAGCCATGATCCAAAAGTAGGCTACAGTATGAGGAGTCTACAAAAGCTAAGAAAACAGCGCCTCGGTCTACATATTGACCGATGCCTCACTCGCCGCGGAAGTGTGATCCTCAACCGGTGCGGGCTGCGGCGCCTGGTCCTAGGAGTCCATCTCTGAAACGCCCTGTATCTCCTGGGACTCGTCCTCACCGTCCACCTGCATCTCATCGGTTGGTGCGTGAAGGGCATCCTGTGCGTGTTGTATCTCGTGGAGCTGCCCCTGGGCCTCGTCCAAGTCAAGCTGAAGGTCGTGAAACTGGTCCTCCAGGAAGTTGATCGTAGCGTCACGATCCATCACCGTGTCCTGAAGCTCGTGAACCTGGCCATGGAGCTGGAAGATAAGAGCAGCCCGACTCTCGAGCTCGACACTAGCCTCCTGAAGCTGCTCATCTCTCAGCTGGACCGCCAGGTGCAAGGCCTGAGCATGGTCCACCAACTGAGCGACGGCGTAACTCTGGTAAGTGTGAAGTCGGTAGAGACCATCCAAGCACATCGCTGTCATCCAAAGTGCCCCGACCGGGTCAATGGTAGCGACCACGTCCACGTGTGCCATCCGGTCGAGCCAAAGCGGGTCTGTGGGGTCAGGTGCAGGGAACAACCCGAACGCGGTCAGAACCACCTCCAGAGGGTGCGAAGAGCAAAAAGTGGTCATCGCCCTCATGGCAGTAAGCTCCCAAGTGTCCCGCAGGTAGTGACCGACCACCTGAGTCACGATCGGCTCCCACCCGTTGAGCGGGTGCTGCGGAATCACCATCGTCACACTGCAGCGACGAACTCCGTCCTCCACAAACTCGTGGCCATCGTAAATCGGTGGCTGGAGGTAACCGGCTGCACTCAAAAGCTCCCAAAGACGGCGAGGAAATCCATCCCAGTGCAAGCAAGCGGAGTGCACGTGCCCCTGCGCGTCAACCAGCAGCAGCTCTTCCATCTGTCCCAACAAAAGACCGATGGATCAGCTGATGGTAACAAGGAATATCTAACTCTGGACAGTGAAATAAATTGCCAAAATGATAGATAATATGCTCTGAAAATTCTCAAAAATTTACATAAGATCCCTATGATAACAAGGAACGATTAATCTAGTCAACACTAAGATCAATTTGGACTCCATGAGGGTGATATGCTCAGGTTTTCAGAGTGACGTCAACCAGGAAAACTGGGTGTCCAGAGAGGGTGTATTTTGACCATAACTCTCAAACCAGTGGTCTAAAATAATTCAAATTTTTATGGTAAGTTCACCACTTAGTTCTATACAACTTTCATGTTGAACTATTTTTCATTCAAACAACTTATGAAGGTCGAAAAATTTCAGTTGTACAGACCGTTCAGGGTTGACATTTTACAAAGGGTTGATCTAAAATCACAAATACCAATCTAGAAGGCTTCAAAAATTCTCAAATTTTTACAAGAGTTTGATAACTTAGGGAACATCATTCCTTCTTACTACCTAAAGTTGATTTGAGTAATTTAACAGAGGGTTAAAATTCGTGGAAACCAATTTCCCTGAATTTGCAGACTACCTAGATGCTCCTTAAGATAGGGTTTTAGCCGATTTGATTGTGATTTCTTCCAAAGATTTCTTTGTTAAAAATTTTGAGGATGAATGCAGAATCTATCCGTCCTCACCAAGGAAAAGATTTGCCAAGTAACCTTGGTCTTACGCAAATGACTTTGGTGGCATACATATTACGTCTCTCACTATGTAGCTACTCAATATAGCTAGATAGCCTAGGATTTGATTTCTAGTTAGCGTACCTGCAGAAAATTGACAACATATAAATTGAACCTTCCATGCCAGCACCCACGAAAGCGTTCCCATACATTACCGATCACTATAGGACCGGCATCCATATAATTACCGCCGTATGGACAACGTTAAGCATACGTCATTGAAACAACGTATTGACTGAGTACCATCTTTGACGGGGAATTGAATTCCAATTTCGAACCATTACTCCCCATATAATTAACCGAAGTTGGTATATGGGCAGCAGCTCAAGTAGGCCACTGCTTGAGCTCCAGCGTTCGGCTCGCGTCACCGACGGGAAGGTCAGACTCCCTCAGCTGACTGAGTAAGCATACCTTCGCGGCGACGATGTAGTTGCAGAATTTAAATTACGGGATTTAAATACTGTAAAGTAATGTGCTGGAAGTTAGCCATACAATATAAGCCACCTGATTATACCCATAAGATCCCCTAGGGCTTTACGTCCTAGACTTGTCCTTGTAGATCCTAATCTCTTTCAAAAACTTTAGTAGTTTTGAAGTCAAGTTTTAATTTGTTGTTTTGAAAACCGAGGCTGTCATCTCTGGTAGGCTGTCTGCGAGCTCTGATGCCAGCTGTGGCAGAACCACCGAAAACTACTGGGCCCGGGTGCACTGATCTTTGTTGCTAAGCAACTCTGACCCAAATTGGCACTCACCGGTAGTTCCTCGAGTGAAGCCTCGATAAAAGCCACGCTATTCCAGGATCAGCAGACAACACTCACACGAAGGTGAGCCCAGAGATTACAACACAGAACATTTCATACATCTCAGAGTTTGCAGCGGAATAGGAATTTATTACAAACCAGATTCAGAATAGTAAAGTACTACAGAAATCTGAGCTACACAAAATATTCATGTCTTATTATTGCAGCGGAAGGAGTAAACGATTACTAGCGAAAAGTGTGACGCATCGATAAAGCCCGTACGAAAGCGTCACCCAGCGGGAGGGTGGTCAGCACCAGCTGAAGGGCCATCCCACTCAACAGACCAACCCGGAGGCAAGGTACACGGCCAAGTAAGACTCGCAATTAGATCCTCGAAGTTAGTACCTAAAAAACAGTGCCACAAGCAAGGCTGAGTATACTAATACTCAGCAAGACTGACCCGTCTCCGGATATAACATAGTCTGATAACTAGACATGCAAGGCTTTTTGGTTGGTGGAGTTTGTTTTACCAAAAACACCACTAAGAGTTGATCCTTATTTTCAGATTTTATTTAGCCATCTTCCAGTTGGATTAACCATTCTAAGTTTGCATCTAATTCTACACAAACATGGTAGAGCAACCATTTAATCAACCAGCAGTATTATCATCATCATGTTCCACTTGTTACTTTGTGTGACCGAAAACATTAAGCAATCTCATGCCGCGAGAGGCGAACAATTCTGAATCGAATTTCAACTTGGCCAGGGGAACCTAGACCACACGCATGGGGATTGACTTCGCTCCCGCCCATGCTACAGTTCCTCTTTCTTTCCAGTCCGTGGATCCGGGTCACCCTCCCCGACCACAGAGCCCGACGTCTCTGCACCCGTACGTCCGGACAAAAATAAGACCTACTTCTACCAAGAGGGTGAATGGTCGTTCCACTCGCCAGTCCAATCAGGTACTTAAGTTTACCGATTACCATATTTCTCGGTATGTGTCTAGTACTTTCAAATGCTTAACGAAATGAGCCACACACCGCGACCTTAGACATTTTCGACTACACCAGCGGGGTATCATAACTACACAACCCCGCCCGTTGTCCTTATATTTCAGCAGGAATTAAAGTCAGTAAAATTCCTATTTGCTCGCGAGAGGCAGGAAACCCCTCGACTTCTACCGTACCTAATTAGCATGGCAACTCATCGATAAAAAGATCCGAGTATCAAACATAGGTACCTAGGGATCATGCACCTAAGATTTTCGATCAACTCCTAGAAAACGTAAATGCGCCATAAAAATATTACAACATATATATAAAAAAAGATGAATAATAACTCGGAAAATAATGGAATTATGCACCGGGGCTTGCCTTCTTGGGCACTGTCAGGCAGAAAAACCTCTGGGGCTTGTCCCAGGTCTTGAGATAGGTTAACACAGTTCAAATTAACCTCCTGATCAACACGAGATTCCGTGGACACCAATTTGTAGTCACCGTCCGCGAGATTAACTGTTTCTATATGCAATGCAAGATTATGAGTTATCCATGAATAACGATTTTTTTCCTTCACGATAAAGTTGTAGTTCAACAAAAGTTAATTTAGTGATGATTTCAAAATTTCATTTCATGGGCAGTCATTTATAGAGTAGTAAACACATCTATGTTTCTTCATGAATGAGTGGGGGTTTGGTTTTCATTTTCAATATTAAAACGTAGCATGCTTTCATTATTTCAAAACAACAAATCTACTCCTGAGCTAGTGATGAAAAACTAAAGTAATACAGATCCAAACTTAAGTATTTATGGTATAAATTTCAATCTCTAACCATAAAGCAATTACCACAACTATTCATGTAAGTAGATTACTCTAGTTGCTTCACCTTTTTGCACAGAACGTTTGACATGGGTTCTGGTGCTACAAATTTTATGGGAGCATCTACTCAGTACTGTAATTTTTCCAGATTTTATTCACTTATACAGCAGAGGTGATAAAATGAACAAAACTAGCAAGCCATTAACTAAGATTAAATCTACAGAGAGTTATACTAGGGATATGGTCTCAAATTTTTACCAGAGCCTATTCATGAGCTAAACATACTCCAGAAAAATTATCAAGCTTTATATCAACATGATAATTTAGTTATGCAGTTAACTTAACATGAGTTAGCATAAATTTCTCAAAGTTCATTTGACCAGTACTGCATGTGAACTTTTTATTATAGAGAGAACATACTCTAATCAAGAACATGTCCAAAAATCATGATCAGATATGGTGTAGTTAACTCAGAACAAAAATGGTAAATCTAACCATGAGATGCTAAGTATGATTTTTAGCTAAATAAAAACTCAGTAACTGCAGCTCAAAATTTTCAGGCAGGATCACAGAACTAAAAAGAGACTTCATAAATAAAAATAGATTTTTCTGAGCATAATAACTATATATGGTGAATTAAGATGATTGAACAAGCATAAATCATGGTATATAGGAAATGAATTCTAATAAATATGAAATTTACTGATTAAAAGGGTTTCAGTTACAAATGAATGCAGTAGAAATTACAAAGCAAGTTCATGTATATATTTTCCAGTATTAAATCGAGAAAGCCAACAACAGATTAGAGAATCATGATTGTTCCAATATGATAACTATTTTGGTTGGGTGTCATCTTTTTACTGTGAGCTTAATATTCTATTAGTGATAACATATTCAAAAATCAAGGTCATTTGTTGAGTGGAACTTCCTGAACATGCATAGGTTGATTTTCTTATTCTTTTTCCTAAATTAAATTTGGTAGAGTTTCTGCAGATTTGACTGTTACAAAACTTGTATATTTTGTTACAAGGATTCTAGATCAGTTGAGTTTGCATTTTTGTGATTTTTTTGTGATTTGTTTTGCATTTTAGAAGTTCACTGTCATACACTGGAATTTTTGCAAACACACCCTTGAACAAAAAAACAAATTACAACCGGGCCCTTCACCGGCCTTCTCCGCCGCTGCATCTTGCCGGTGGTGTTCTGCTAGGCAGGGCTTACCGGGGCTGCAGCGGGGAGGCGCGTGGGAGAGAGGAGATCGAGGAACACTTACCCTGGTAGCTGTTCGGGTGGAGGAAGGTCGGAAACGAGCTCGCCGGCGTTAATGGCGGAGAAGATGTTCAGGTCGCCGGCGTTGTAGGAGAAGGAGGGATCGGGGTAGGGGAACGTGGCGCGCACGAGCACCACGAGAGCGTGAGGAAGCTCTTGGGGTAGCTGTCGTGCTCAGTTTCCCTCTGGGCTGACCGGTCCGCGGTGAGCCCGAGCTCGACGGCGGCGGCGCAGAAGGGGAACGGCGACGGGAAAGGGTTTGGGTTCGATTCCGCACGCTTGGAGCTTAACTGGGATGTGGAGAAGCTGCTGGGGTGGTTGGATGGGGCAATGCGGGGCTGTGGTGGCCGGTCCGCGCGAGCTAGATCTCGCCGGCCATGGCGGACGACGGAAGGAGTAAGAAGGGGGGAAGCCGCGCGACGGCGGGGCTCTGGGGGTACTTATAGGCCAGAGAGCACCTGGGCGAGGGGAGTGGCATCTGGGGGAGGCTGGTTTGGTCCGGTGCGACTCGACGGCGAGCGGGCGGAGCGAGCAGGCGGCGCTGCGCATGGCGGGGTGTTGTGTCGGCTCGGGAGGACGCCCAGGACGCGTGTGAGCGTGAGGAGGTGCCAAGGGGCAAGCCAGGTGGCGCTGGAGGGCTTCCCCAGGTCCATTTGACCATGGACGCACCGTGGATGAGGTCCACCGGTGGCGTACGGCGGGCGAAACAGAGCAAGCCGAGAGGAGAGAGATGGAGGTGAGGGCATATCTGCTATTTCTGAAAATTCAGGGACCTTTCGGTAAACTAAAAATATCTCCTACTTAGAGGGCTCAAACGAAAAAGTGTTGAATACCAAACTTGCATAAATTTTCAAGATCTACAACTTTTGTGTTATGCAAATTTTCACTTGAAACTCACATTTTGAACTATTTGTAAATTTTCCAACTTGCACAAAAGGGCTTTGGTTTTATTCAGTTTTTCATTGATTTTTTGCTAAAGTTTAATTGAGCACATGTCAATTGAAGTACCTCTCATGAGCCAACTAAAATTTTGTGCACATTTTTGAATTGAATTTTGAGTAGCTTTTCACTCCTTTTTCTTTCTCCTTTAATTTCTTTTGTATACTTTGACTTTTATTTGTCCCCTTCTCTTTGAATTAATTTCCCACATTTTTCTTTTAAGTTTAAAAGCGGTACAGTGATCTGTATTTAAGTGTACTGACACCTGAGGTGTCACAGACTGCCTCCACAAAATGGTCACAAGATCAAAAGACTATTTCAGCACCCTTTCAAATAGTGACGGACAGACAAGGGAATCAATCAGCGTCCTTTCAACATCAGCTCATTTCAGTTCGCTTCATACTTCGAATCCAATCCACTATTCAATCAGGCCGAGCAAACCACGTGAACCTCTGCTGGCCTGCCACAGTCATAGTTAGGGACAGGAAGAGGTGGAGGCACGTCGGCCAAATAGGCTTGTCGGCTACTCAAGGGCCGATTGGTCCCTCTGCCTACATAGATGCGTTGCCGGTGCATAGCTACTAACTTCATCACAATTATTCTGCTGGAGTAGTAATGTCTAGTGGAGGTTCGCCTAGCGGAAAGGGTTTCGGCATTGGGACAGGAAAGGGAGGAAGGAAGGGACCTCCGATAGTGTAGGAGGGGTCTGTTGGTTCTGATTCTTTTTCTGAAGCAATGTATGAGTTTTCAGTTGAAAGCAATAGTGATTTCAGCAACGAGGCACCACTAAGAGGGTACGATAACCGCAAAGAAGATTGGCCAAGACCAACCGAGTTTGTGGAGCGGCTGCCGATGCTTGTGAGAGGGAGGAGTGGCCCTCGGCATTTTGCCAAAGCTCTACCCAGTGAAGACAGCGGAGAGCATCCAGGAGAGGCAAGGCGGAGACCCACTTGCGCGTGGGGAAGACCTGTCAACTATACACGGAGTTACTCGACTGGGAGCTTGGCCATTGCACGGGCATTCCCTTGCAAGGGTCTCCAAAAAAGATTAGTGGAAAGAGAGAGCTTTCCGATACCTAGGTAAAAAGTCATCATGCTGGAAATTTGCGTTCTCTAACCCATTTAGATTCCACATTACTTCTTGCACTTACGTTCTGTGTTTACCTTTCCTAGAATTGCCATGTGTAGTTTATAGGATTGGAACCTAGGGTGCAAAATTTTTGTGCGGTAGAGATAGCAATATATAGAAAAACCTAGTGCACATCTAAATAGAGTTTGGAATAGATGTTTATATGTACTTGGAGTCTTAGTTTTTGGAACACCTAATTCACCCCCTCTTAGGGTGTCACCAGTCATGTATGCATGGAGCACTCTTAATTCATAGGTGCTGTGAGGGACTCGTCCCACTGACGTGTGGACCTTAGCGCCGCAGGGTCCGCATATCAGCAAGGAGTCCCTCTATGGTACTTACTGCAGAGGGACTGTTTTCCATGGTCGGCTGCGCCCGCGGATGGATGGCACCTAGCGTGCGGGATAGGGACACTTTGTCCCTACCACCTAAAATCGGGCACTCAGCAGATCTGGCAATGGCGATGCCCAAGCGGCGCCACGCTCTACCGCCGGTCCCAAGGAGGCTTACGGGGATGCACGGGGCCTAGTCGGCCGCAACGTGGGATAGGGACGAGGACGAACGACACTATGCAGCCGTGGCTGGGGCCGGGAACGGCAACGCTAGGGCAGCCGTGACTGAGAACAAGCGATGTCGTGCCTTGGGAGTGAAATTTGCACAAAATCTAGCGTTAGCCCATGATGGACATGTATTTGCATCTATCATGGTGGTGAACTGTACCCTTGGCATGACGGAGGTCACGGGGTCTAATCTCTAGCATTTTTCTTTTTTCTGTTATTTTTATAATGTTTATTAGAAGTTGGCCCCACAGAGAAAAATAAGAGCATAATTCCTCTCTAATTTGTGGCCATGATCTTTTTCTTATTTTTTTAATATTTTATTACAAGTGGGCCCCATAGAGAAGCATAGTTTTTTAATCTATGGCCATAATCATTTTTTCTCTAATTTTTTAATTGTTTATTGCAAGTGGGCCCCATGGAGAAAAATATATGAGCATACCACTTTTCCTCTAATTTATCTAACCCTTATAAGGGAGTAAAAATAGGGAGCGAGAAAAAGAAAAAAGGAGCACAAGAGGGAATCAAACTTAGGGAAAATTGGTCTCATAGCATTGAAAGATGCCTATATCTGGAAAATACCACTAAATTTTTGTTGTCCTGTAAAATAGCATTAAAAGTTTGAACTATCCACTGGAAATAGCATTCCGTGATGTCCTTTAAAAATGCGTCAACGTCGTCCGTCTCCTCCCTCTCGTTTTCCTTTTCTCAAGCTGAACACCACCGCTCCCTGTCCCTCGCTCCGCCGCTGCTTCTTGCTTCCTCCCCTTCAGCCCCAGGCCATCTCCTGCCTCCATCTGCACCTAGCCAATTTTCATGCTGCATCGCAGACTCGCAGGTCGGCGGCTCGGCGCTCCTGCGACCTAGGCCAGGGTCCTCGCCTCCTTGCCGTGCTTCGTTGGGGTCCTCGGCGACAAGAGCTTGTGGACGGAGGACGGTGGAGCAGTGGAACTTATCCACAGCTTGGTGGACAGCTCTATGCTAGTGGTGCTTACAGATAGCAGGTTTTGGGTGGAGCTCGACCTCCGGTGCCTATCGATTTGGTGGACTTGAAGATTGCGGCGGTGGATTTAAGGCTTCTAACAAACAATGACAACGTAGCCTTTTGTCTTAAGAAAGTTGGGGTAAGCTAGAGATAAAACCCAAAAGAAACAAGGATAAGAGAAGCACAAAAAAAAGACACAAGACAGAATGTAGAGTTAGGGGTAATTTAAAAAGAAACAAAGATCACGGTTCAGGCACGTTGATTATTAGTCTCCAAGCACTCCTATCCATAGCTACTTCTTTGGAGATACTCTACTCATCAAGGTCTCTCTTAACCGACTCGTCCCCAGTCAGTTAGGTTGACCTCTACCTCTCTTTACATTATCGACTCGCTTTAGGACCCCACTACGCACCGGCGCCTCATTAGGCCTCCGTTGGACATGTCCAAACCATCACAACCAATGTTGAATCAGTTTCTCCTCAATTGGTGCCACCCTGATCCTATCCCGAATATCTTCATTCCGGACTCTATCCTCATCTTGTGTGCCCACAAAACCAATGCAACCACATCTCTGCTACACTCAGTTGCTGGACATGTTGTCTTATTGTAGTCCAACATTCAGCACCGTATAACATCGCCGGGCGAATCGCCATCCTATAGAACTTACCTTTTAGCTTTTATGGCACCCTCCTGTCACAAATGATGCTAGAAGCTTGACTCCATTTTAACCAACCAGCTGAAATTCTATGCCTAACATCCTCATCAATATCGCCATCCTTTTGCAGCATCGATCCTAAATACCGAAATGTATCCTTCTTGGCCACCACTTGCCCATCGAGGCTAACGTCTCCATCCTTATGCCTAATCGCGCTGAAATCGCACATCATGTACTCGATCTTGGTCCTACTAAGTATGAACCCTTTCGACTCTAACGTATGCCTCCATAGCTCTAACTTTCTATTAACCCCTGCCCTACTCTCGTCAACCAGCACCACATCATCAGCAAAGAGCATACACTAAGGGATATCACCTTGTATATCCCTTGTGACCGCATCCATCACCAAAGCAAATAAATAAGGGCTCAATGTTGATCCCCTGATGTAGTCCTATTTTAATTGGAAAGTAACTGGTATTGCCATCACATGTTCAGACAAACATCATCACATCCTTGTACATATCCTTGATCAGGGTCATGTACTTAGTTAGGACTTTGTGCTTTTCCAAGGCCCACCACATGACATTTCTCGGTACTTTGTCATACCCCTTCTCGAGGTCAATAAAGCTATGCGCAAGTCCTTCTTTTGCTCCTTGTATCTCTCCATCAATTATCGTATTAAAAAAATTGCCTCCACAGTCGACCTTCCAGGCATGTACCCAAACTGATTTTGGGTCACACTTATCACTCTTCTTAGGTGATGTTCGATAACCCTCTCCCAGCTTCATTGTATGGCTCATCAGCTTAATCCCATGGTAGCTATTACAACTTTGAATATCACCCTTGTTCTTGAAGATCGGTACTAATATACTTCTCTTCCATTCTTCAAACATCGTTTTTGACCAAAAAATAAGGTTAAAAAACTTAGTTAACCATATTATCATTCTGGCACCCAGGCATCTCCACACCTCAATGGGGATACCATCAGGGCCCATCGCTTTACCTCTCTTCATTCTCTTCAAAGCATCCCCGATCTCTACCTCCTGAATTCTCCTCACAAAGTGTCTGTTGGTATCGTCAAATGAGTCGTCCAACTCAAGGGTATGACCCTCATTCTCCCATTAAACAACTTGTCGAAGTACTCTCGCTGTCTGCTCTTGATCTCCTCATCCTTTACCAAAAGTCGATCTATCCCATCCTTGATGCTTTTGATTTTGTTGATGTCCCTTGCCTTTCTCTCGCGGATCCTAGCCATCCTATAAATATCCTTCTCCCCTTCCTTCATACCTAGCCGCTGATAAAGGTTATCATACGCCTGACCCTTTGCTACTCTCACAGCTCGCTTTGCAACCCTCTTCACTAATTTATATCCCTCGATGTTACCTACACTCTTGTCAAGGTGGAGGCACTTGAAACACTCATTTTTCTCCTTAGTAGCCTTTTGCACCTCATCATTCCACCACCAGGTGTCTTTCGCTTCCTGTTTGCCTCCCCTACTCACGCCAAACACTTCTGAAGCCACCTTCCGGACACATGTTGCCATCTTTAGTCACATGTTGTCTGCATCTTCTCCTTCTTCCCAAGGCCCCTCGCCTAGCATCCTCTCCTTAAACATTTGCGCCGCTTCCCCTCTAAGCTTCCACCACTTCATTCTCGCGATCTTGGCACATTTGTCCAGGTGGACACGTACCCGAAAATGAAAATCCGCCACTGCAAGCTTGTGTTGAGTACAACACACTCCCCAGGTATCACCTTACAATCTAGGGAAGCATGTCTATCCTCCCTCCTTGCAAGGACAAAGTTGATCTGGGTCGAGTGTTGTCCACTATGAAAGGTCACAAGTTGGGATTCCCTCTTCCTAAAGAGGGTATTCGCTATCAACAAGTCATAAGCCAACGCGAAGTTCAAAACATCCTCCCCCTCTTGATTCCTACTACCATACCCGAAACCCTCGTGCACTCATTCGAACCCTACATTTGTCGCACCCACATAGCCATTGAGGTTTCCTCCTATGAAGAGTTTCTCGCTGATAGGCACGGTACTAACCATGCTATCCAAGTCTTCCCGAAACTGCTGCTTGGTTCTATCACTAAGACCTACTTGAGGGGCATAGGCACTGATCACATTCAGAGCCGAATCTCCAACTACCAGCCAAACTAGGATATTCCGATCACCTTTCCTCCTAACATCTATGACTCCATCCTGAAGGCTCTTATCGATCAAGATGCCTACACCATTCCTACCTAATATTGTTCCCGTGTACCAAAGTGTGAAGCTAGTATCCTTCACCTCCTTCGTCTTCTGGCCCTTCCATTTAGTCTCCTAAATACATAGAATATTTACAAGCCTCCTACTTGCTGCATCGACTAGCTCTCGTAACTTACCCGTTAGCGACCCTACGTTCGAACTACCTAGACAAATCCTAGTTGGCTCGTCTAACTTCCTTACCCTTCACACCCGTCGAGGAATGTGCGAAGACCCTTGCTCATTTTTTACTACACCAGGGCGTAGATGTAGCGTGCCACTAAGGTTGCAACGACCCGACCCTTTGAAAGGACCTTGATGTCGCCTTCTGCAAATTCAAAACTTAATCCAACTGTTAGTGCACCGACTAGTCAGACGGATCAGGCAGACTGGTCAGACCGGTCCAACACTTAGAACAGACGGCCAGCCGGTCAGACCGGTTGGGTGACCGGTCAGACCTGTCCTACGTAGAAACAACACAAAAATAGAGTTAGCTCCCCTTCTCGAGTTCTAGCACAAACCAACTTGATGTAGTGTCTCTGTGGATGATTTCAAGTATATCTAAACAAACCCTGCTCACAAAAAAGGCACACCCAAGTAGATCAAAGCGGAAGCACAAATAAAAGCTAGAATGACAAGTAGTGAGTCAAACCACAAGGAGACACGAGGATTTGTTTTACCGAAGTTCAGATTCACCACAGTGAATCCTAATCTCCGTTAAGGAATTCTTTAGGAACGTGAGTCTATTCCACCTCACTTCCACCAAGTTGGGTTTTCTTTCAACCACTTCCTCATTTCACTATGTTGATCCTTTCCACCAAGGAGGCAAGATCACAGCCCGTACAAACTTACCGGTGCTCACCACACATTGGTAGCTAGCCGGCGACTCCTAGCTGTCTAGGAGGCAAACCTCCAAGAGTAACAAATGCTTTATGAGTTACTTTGACATCACCAAGAGTGCTCAAGCTATGGGATTGCTCACTGCTGCTCTCAAGGAGCTTGCATAAAGTTCACACACACTCAATATCTCAACCCAACTAAGGATATTCAAATTTGTTAGCTGTAACACCCTAATTTAAATTTCAGCATTTAATAATAAATTTAATTGGCTTTGTTTAATTTTCTAAGGTTTATTATGATTAGTCTTGCATTTAATCTAATTTTGTTTCACAAGGAATTAAAATTTTCTTAGGTTTAAACTTGTTGTTGCATTCATGCTGGTGCATGGTTTTATTTTTGTTTGAATGCATAGGAGTTTGAATTCAAATTTCATTTGAATTCAAATAGATTTGAGTTGTTTAGAAATAGAAAAGGAAAGGAAACCAGGAAACAGCCCAACCAAAAACTAATCCAGCCCAGCAACCAGTACACCGGCCCAGCTCTCACCCGCGCGGCCCAGCCTGCACGCCACCTTTTTCCCCGCTCGACCAAACTCCCTCCTCCTCTCCTGGCCCAGCGAGCCGCTCTCTGCTCAGCCCGCTTCACACGCATAGTCCAGCATCCCGCACCCCGCCTCGCCAGCGCCGCGGCCTAGCTCGCGCTCGCCCGTTCACCCCGCTTTGCGTCTGACCTCCCGGTCCCATGCGCCAGCGCCCTCTCCTCCTTTCCTTTTCTTCCTCCTCGCGCCGGGACTCCTCCGCGCTGCTCCGCGTTGCCCGCGCCGCGACCCCGCTGCCCCGTGGACTGACCCCAACCCCGCAGACCCACCGGCCAGCCACACCACGCCCCTTCCTTCTAGAACCTTCATCGCCCGAACCGGGATCACGCCGAATCGTTGGGCGATCCGCTTCACCCGCGCACGGATCACGCCCGCGATCTCCGCTACGTCCACGCCGGGCACGCACGCCAAGGATCCCGGGCCTCCTTTAATTGGCACCGCAGCCCTCTCTGCGCCCTCATCTCGCCACATCGCCGCCGCCTCTGCACTCGAGATCCACCCCGGCCACCCCGCCGCCCTGCTCCGCCGTGCAGAGCACCCCTGCGCCACCGTAGCATCGACGCGCCGTCGCACCCTAGCCCCGACAAGCCACCGCAGCAGCTTCGCCCCGAGCCCAGGACCATTCCCTCCGCCACTGCCCTTGTCCTCCGCCATGACCGCGCCGGGATTGCGCCTGACATCCGCCGAAGGTGAGCTCGGCCGCCATGCAATTGCTCGCTACCGGTGGCTCTCTGGCTTGTCTGACCCCCTCTACACCTCCGCAGCACGACCCCGCATCTCCTCGACGGATCCAAGAGCCCGGAGACGCCCAGCAGCGACCTCCTCTGTGAGCTCTGCCACGACCCGCCACCCGGACCTCGCCGACGACCACCCTGCGCGCCGAATCACCCTGACCCGAGCCCTAGGTGAGCACCACCTTGATCCCCACTATCTTTTGCACCGGTTGTCTTAGCTCGTAACACGTAACCAAGGCTGGAATGCTGGCTTGCCAGTGCTCCGTCGCCGCCCGCCTGCGGTGAGCTTGCTGTAGCATAGCCTAGCCCCGCACATGCTTTGCCTTAGCTTGCACTGGTTCTGCGCACGCACGCAGAAGCCACAGCACCCGAATCCGAGCCCCAGAGCCACCCAGCACCCGTCGAACCCGCCGCTCCAGGCTTCCCCATGCCTCGCTAGGGACACCAGTGGATTACCCATCCCTCGCTCGTGCTCTACGGCCAAACCACAAGCCAAAAGACCCGTTGTAGCCCCCAGACCGCCTACTCCAACGAGTCCCGGTGAAGCGCCGCCGCGGAAACTCAGCTCCGGCGGACAGCGCCACCGCCCCCTCGCGACCCCGCGCCCTGAGCCGTCCGATGTAGATCCAATGGCCCAACTGAGCCCCGCGCGCGAGTCAAAGGAGCAGATACCAGTCTAAAACTATTCTAAGAAACAATACATCAATACATGAAAACAGCACACCAAACTAGTCTAAAACTATTCTATGCGTTACAACGATCACGTGGACATAAAGAACGCCTAAAACGGAGCTAAAACGCATAATCTAGGCTAAAAACAAGGTTCGGGGGCTTATCTGTAAAAAAACAGGGTTCCAGGGAATTTTCTGCTAAAATCGAGGGCCTAGAAGTAATTAACCATTAACTCCAGGGTCTAACACGCAAAAATGTCAAGTGTGGACGGCGGGTTCAATTCTGGGAAAACTCAGGGTCTAAAACGTAAAAGAAAGGGCAGATTTGGAAATACTTTTCAACTGAGTTGGACTGCGGGTTTATTTAAAAGAAACCGGGGGTCTCTTTACCAAAAGTGACAAGCCGAAGGGGTACGGGTGGATCCCAGCCGTTGGATCTCAATCCGATGGCTCAGATCTGACCTAGACGCGATCTAATCTTGTCCGCAGAAAACAGATCGCACGGCCAGGCTCGAGCGGGTGCGCGGGGCGGCGGCGGTGCTCGCCGGAGCTCTGCTCCGCGGCAGCGAGCTCGCCGGAGCAGGCCGAAACGGCGCCCCAGGGCTCGGTTTGGCATGCGGTTTGGCCGGGGAGGGTCTACGCGGGGCGTGTGATCCACTGGTGGGCTCTGCGAGGTGTGATGGGGACCGGGCATGGCTGCGCGACGGTGATGGTGGGACTGGGCGGCGGGGAACGCCGGAGCACGGTGTTCGGGGCTCGGGAAGGACCTACTAGTCATGGCAGCTAGCTCAAAAGGAGGAGAAGGGGGTACTGAGGCTCACCGAGGTTTGGATTGGGTCGGGGATGTCGCGCAGAGTGGTCGTCGCGCGGGGTCCGAGCGGCGGGTCACGGCGGAGCTCGCGCGGTCCGGGGCTAGGGCCACTTTCCGTGCGTCTGATCCCCATGGGTGGTCTTGCGGGGCTCCTGTAGAGGTTCTACAGAAGTCAGAGAGGTCGGAGACCCAATGCCGATGAGCAATTGCTCAAAGACCAGTTACCTACTCCGGCGGTTTCGGCCGAAATCCGGCCCGCACACGGGTCGGGGTCGGAGGGGATGGCTCCGGGGCGCTTCCTGGTGCCAAGGCGAAACCGTAGCGGGGGTCTGCAGGGCTTGGGTGCGGCGGGGCTGCGTGGCCGCGGTGGCGCAGAGGATTTAGCGCGGCGGACCGGGCGGTGGCGGCGTGCTAGGGTTAGGGATGGCGGCTGCGTGGGGAGATGGGGCGCTGGGGAGGGCCAGGGCGTGCTTAAGAAGGGAAGGCCGGCCTCGGCGTGCGGGTCCAGGGGCTGACGCGGCGCGGAGATCACGGCGAGGACTCGGCCGGGCGTTGCACAGGGTAAGCGGGAGGTGGGGGATGACAGGCGGGCCTGGCCTGTCAGCGAAAGGGCGAGTGAGAGCGGGCGATGCGGGCTGCGGCGCGAAGCAGGCCGGGGCGCGTGCGCCGGCTGGCGAGCGGGAGGGAGCGGGCCGTTGCGGGCCTGGTGGAGCGGCCCAGGAGAGGAAGCGCGGGAGCAGGCCGGGCTGTGGTGTGGGCCGTGCGGGGAGAAGACTGGGCCGGCGTGGGGAGAGATCGGGCCGCCAGGGGTTTGATTTGGGCCAGGATCTGGGATTGAGCTGGGTTTTGGGTTTTGCCTTTTCTATTTCTACTCCTCTCTCTCTATTTCTAATTCAAACAAAGTTTGAATTCAAATACAAATTTGAATTCAAACCACACTCAAAAATTTAAAACTATGCACCAGCATGAATGCAACACCAAAATTTAAACCTATGATAAAATTTTAATTACTTAAGGAACAAAATTGAATTAAATGCCCTACTAAACACAATAAACCTTAGAAATTTAAATAAAGCCAATTAAATTTATTAATAAATGCTGAAATTTAAATTAGGGTGTTACATTAGAGGCCCATTCATGCACATCCACCCTCCAATGAAGCCCAAAAGACAAAGCCCACAAGATAAGATCGAGATACTTCGGGGCTAACCAAAGCAAAGAGATATTTAAGGAAGGATTTTCCATCCTATCCTTCTCCTCGAAGAAATCTCGAAGATAATGACGTCTAAAGGGGTGCAATCGTGAAAGACATAAACTCTAGAAGACTCCAGGAGACTTGGGGAGAAAGTTGAGCACACGCCGGCGAAGGAAAGTCCCAGGCCGGCCGGCCTAGGCTCATTGGGCAGCCGGGCCAGACCTTTTTTAGGTCGGTTCGACCTCTTCTTTGACCGAGGGTTCCCTGAGGCTATTTAAAGACCCCTCCCCAAGGTTCACGCAGAGATCAATTCAGGAGACGACGCCGAGGAGCAGAGAAGATAGAGGGACACCTCTCGGAGAGCCGAGGGTCGTGCTAGTTGTTGACGCAAATCTCGGTCAACACACGAACACACTAGATCATGCAGCGCAAGAAAGAGCTCAATGCAGCTCTCTCTGCGTGGAGCGGTCAGACCGGTCTAATGGACCGGTCAGACCGGTCGCCGGTGAGAATCGGCGACGGCCGACGAACGCGAACCCGGGAGGGACCCCGTCAGGGTAAGCGCACGTAGGGTTGTTCTAGGATCGGCAGGCCACCTAGAACGCCTTCAAACGTCACGGAGACGAAGGAAGAACAGCAGAGGGGGTTGGAAAAGCTAGGGTTTGGAGAAGAGGATAAAAAGTAGAATTTGTATTAATTTTGTTCGATTGTATCTTCTAATCGGCCGTGACCCTTTATATTTATAGGGTGGGGTGGACTTATCCCGTAAGAAATCCTGTTTACAGATCTAAATCAATAAAAATCTCTAGTTGTACTCGGACTCTACCTGGACCGGTCAGACCGGTCGGCCCCTGCCGGACAGGCCACAGTGCCTTGACCGGTCAGACCGCTCGGTCATACCGTTCAGACCGGTTGGTGCCAATTTTGGCTGTCAACACTAGTTGTCTAGGGTTCGCCCTAGCCGACGTGGGAACCTTGCAAGGAAGACCACGTCGGAGTTCTGGAGCTAGGATCATCAAGATCAAGGTAGGGCCCCGGTTGTGATCTTGTGATGTACTATCATTCATGGTGAAGTTATTTGTGTTTCCGAATGTTTAGCGACCATGTTCTTCTCTTTTGATTTCGTTCTTTTCTTTGGGTTCGCTTCATCCTAGATCTATTATCGAGATAGATCACTTAGCATGATCTTGTAGTCATGGTGGCTAGAGGTTCATGGCGGAACTACCAAAGGGGGTTCGACTTGCTTCAGGGTATCTCGTTGAAAGGGGTGGCGTCGTGACAGGCCGTTGCCACTTAGTAGGTTGGGTATCGAGGGATCGGATTGGAGATTTTGGGTTTAAAGAGGGTTTTCATTGAGATTCACATCTATCTTACTTGACTTTATCTAGCTGGAACTACAACATATGCATGATCTAGGTGATCTAGATTGGTTATCTCTAACTTTCTCTTGCTACCTTCGGCGTTTGTCGTGTTTTTAGTAGATTAGATTCATTTTCACCATCTCACACAAAGGAATCTCTATGCTAGTAGATTGTTTCTTGTTTCTTTGGTTTCGTGGATTGATAAACCTTGGGGGAATACTCTAAGGGAAAAGCTACACGAAACCGTGCGCTTGCGGTATATAAATCGGGGGCGCTAAGGAGCGTCAACAAGCTTTTCTAGCGCCGTTGCCGGGGAATCATTGATTTAAGATCCAATCTTACTTGCATTCATAAATATTTCTTTTTCTTGAGTTTTCTTTTTGACTTCTTTTTAGATCTCTTATTTTTCTGAGCTAACTAAAAAAACGGATCTATTCCACGAAAATCAATGTAATCTAAAGTTTTCTTTATTTTTGCTTTATTTTTCTTTTATGTTTTAGATCTTGTACATTCATCTTTTAGATCTCGTATATATTTTTCTTTTTCACTAACCCCTAACAGGAGATGGATGGGAGCCTCTCCAACAAACCCGAAAATTTTGTGGATGATCCAGAAAAAATTTATAGGCAAAGGAGACGAGAAGCACGATCAAAGAATCCGAAACTAGTAGATCCAAAAGTTGAAGCCGACGATTCATCGTCTTCACACCAAGCAACTCCACCAACAAGTCCAAAGGAGACGCCACTTCACCAAGGGATGGCGCTACCGGAGCCGGAGCGTACGATCGGAGAGCTATGCACTCCGGACGTTCGGGACTTGCCGATCCAAAATCTCGACAACATCGGAGTTCCGTTCGAGATCAAGACTTCAATCATAAGGATGGTGCAAGGCTCGCCCTTCACTGGAAAAGAAGAAGCTAATCTACATCTTCAAGCGTTCCTCCAACTATGCCGCACCTTCGACATGCAAGGGATGACTCAAGATCAAATAAGAGCGAGGCTCTTTCCGTTCTCTCTACTTGGGAGAGCGCTGCAATGGTTTCATTCTCTACCACCGCACACGGTGCAAAATTGGGAGTCCTTGATGAAAGAGTTCATGACGGAGTTCTACTCGCCGGGCAAGAACCAGATTCTGCGCAACAAGATTGCAACATTCGCGCAAGCCCCGACGGAGACTATTGCGGAAGCCTATGAGCACTTCAACGACTACATCCGCGTCGTACCTCATCACAAGTTCTCAAGGGAGGATGTGGTCCAGAAGTTCTATCAAGGCCTCACTACTGCATCAAGGGGGATCATTGACGCATCGGCCGGAGGTTCTATCATTGAGCTCACGCCTACTCAAGTTTTCAAGCTATTCAAGAAGGTGGAGGACAATGACGCATGGGCATCATCGGGGCGCCTACAACCACTCCAAGCCGTGGGCGCCGCGAAGAGTGTATTACAAGTGGAACGCGAAGAAGTGCTAGAAGGGAAGATCGACTCGCTCATGAGAAGGTTGGAGTAGATGGAAGTGGAAAAGAGAGAAGCCCAAGCTATTGATTTGAAGGCGGCCGAAGCAAGGTCTACATGTGAAGAATGTGGAGAGTACGGCCATGTGCAAAAGAATTGCCTGGAGGAAGCCAAGATGCTCGACTACATGATGAAGGGAGAATGGATTCCGCCAACCAACTTCCACTACGGGCAAGGTAGACCCCAATTTAATGCAAGCTCTTCCATTCAAAACTCGGTGCCTCTTCGTATACAATTGAAGGAGTTCATGGAGGAGCAAGGCAAGATCAACAAGGACACCGTCACCAAGTTCAAGGCTATGGACAAGATTTTGGAGAACATTGATGGCAAGGTGACGGAGGTCGGGAGCTCTAACCTTCAAGTACTCAACATGATGAAGATGATAGAAACACAAGTAGCCCAGCTCGCCGGACGCCTATCTAGCAAAGAAGGAAAATTGCCCGGGCAACGTCAAAGTCCGGAGACGGCAAAGGCAATTCAAACTCGCTCGGGAAAGGAGACCGAAGAACCCGAACATGTGGCGGGAGCAAGGAAGCCTAAGCCAAGAGTTGAAGTGGAGACCATCATCAAGGAGAAGGCACCTACTCCTATGCCAGAGATACTCACCGAAGAGCCGGAGTTTGAGCTAGATGATATAGTCACCAAGATTCTACCGCCAAGGCCACGATACCGCAAAGGTAAATGTGGCAGAACCACCTGAATTATCCCGGCTCAAGTGTGCAGGCCATCGCCATAAAGGCAACACCAGCTCAAACGCACTTCAAATGGAACAATCCTTGGTCTGTCGGGTAACGTCCCGATACAACCACCGGTTCTCGGATCGAACAAGCATACCCCACATGAAGGCGAGTCCAGAGATATTACAACCACAATTTTTACATCACAGGCATGAAAGTTATTACAAACCAGTTCTAAAACATTATTACAAGACCAACCTTAGTAAATAGTTATACAAGCCATAACATAAGATCAGAGTTTAGACAGCGAAAGATAAAATACGACGGCTACAACACGTCGCAAAAGGATACCAGGCTAGCCCAAGCATGGTATCACTCGTCATAGTCATTGCCGGTCGCAGACGTATCCCACTTTACGGACCAGCCAGGAGGCAACGAGCAAGGATAGGTCAAGCTAGCGATTTGCTCCTCAAAACTCATACCTGAAAAGGTTTTCAATAGCAAGGCTGAGTATTCTAATACTCAGCAAGACTTAACCGTCAACGGGTATAAGTAGCCCACTTTAGCTAGACTATGCAAGGTTTTGTGAGGTTCTGGTTTTCCTTTTGCTGAAAAGCAATAAAGAGTAGATCCTTACTTTCAAGTTTTAGCTTTCAAGATTCTAGTTGATTAACCATTCTATGTAAGCAACTACTATTCAATCATGGTAGAAAACTAAGCAAACATCAAGATTGATAGATAATATTGTTGCTCTTATTACTCTGTGTGGCAAAAGGATCAAGCAGTCTCATTTCATCGTGAGAGGCGGACGATTCTGAATCGAAATTCAACCTGGCCAGGCAAACCTAACACATACGTCTGGAACACCGTCGGGTCGTTCCCAAACAACCGTTGACCTTTCTTTCCGGCTTGTGGATAGTGCCACTCTCCCCGACTACAGGGCTCCAAGGTCCACCCTTCTACGAGGTCCACCCTTGTCCCTTGAAGTCGCAGTGTTGCGCAACATAAACATAAAACCTATCCCTAAGATAGAGTGGGAGGTATATCCACTCCCCGGTCCAATCGGCTACTAGGCTTGCCGCGTACCATATTTACGGCATGTGGCTAGTACTTTCAAAAACTTAACCACCGCTACCACACACCGCGACCTTAGCAAGTTCATCAACACAGACGGGATCTCACATAAGGTCATGATATCGAACACAACCCCGTCTGTCGTCCTTATATTGATAATAGAAAGTAAACAAGCAGTTCCTATAAAGCTCGCGAGTGACAGGCAATCACTCGACTTTTACCGGTCCTATAAGCTTAGCAAGTAGTCGAACTCAGGTCTAGTGTTCAGTACATAGGATCATGCATCTAGGGTTTCAATTCAAATCCTAAGAACTGTAAATGCACAAGCAAGTAATAATAGTAAATGATAATAATTTGAAATATAGGTTATGTCCGGGGCTTGCCTTCTCGGTAGTCGCTAACTATTTCAGCTCTAGGCTCTTCCGAACTTTGGTTCGGGGCTTCAGTTAGTTCAGCGGCGTTCACCTGGACTTCTGGATCACCTCCGTCAGACTCCGGGATCAGCTCGTACGTCCCGTCTGATAAGGCAGTCGTATCTATATGTAATGCAAGAACAGAATTATAAACACACATGGGCAAACATTTATAGAGTAGTTAAATAACAAATTTAACTACACAAGGTATCATGATCAACAGCACAAATGAAGTTTACTAACTTCATAAACAAGTGGGGGTGATTTCCTATAGCAATTAAATCTAGGTTTGCTAATAAATTAACAACTCATAGCATAATCAGATATAAAAGTAGCAAAAATTACCCTAAACGGAACATGAATAGAGTAAGCTACCCTGTAAAATTCATATCAAAACATGAAGCCATTTAATCACAACAATTCATTCATTCAGACAGCACCTAGAACAAGCTTGAATTATACAGATCAAACTAGAACAAACAAGAACCTCAAAATTTAAAAAGAGGTCGACACAGAAAAGAACTAGCTACTGTGAATGTTTCATGATTTTATCTACACAGAATTAATTCTGAGAAAATAAACAAAACAGACATCAGATTAGCAACATTCATTTTTAGCTCCTGTTCTATTCATGAACTGATGCTCCAACTTCATGTACAAGCTAAGCTACTCAAGAAGAACATGCATAAATATATTCATGATTTATTACGAACAGAAACTATTTACCATAATTAAAGTCTATTAAAAAATGATTAAATCAAATAAATAGCTATACATGAGAACTGATCACAAAATTTTTATAGAAATACTAGTGTCACATGAGTAAAACACTATAAAATTTTCAGAGCAAGACAAGCTTTCAATCATCAGATAAGAAAAAGATTAAAACATTTAGTATTTATTTACCTAGTGACACAAAACCACTTGTACAGCAAAAACTTTCAACAAAATCCTAACATATTATGGTCCTACTGCATAGAGCTCTTCAAGAGGATTCCAAAACATCTAGATTTTCTATTTTACTAATTTTCCACGAATTGATATTGAATTTCAAAGATCACAGCAAACTATTACAAACAAGCCCCTATAGCACTATTCCCCTGAGTCACTGACATCGCAGACAGCCCCCTGGGCTTTTTCAAATTCAAGCACCGAAGTCCTTGGCCGGGTCAGAGAGGGGAGGCGGGGTTTGACCGGCCGTTTCCGGCGCCTAGGCTCACCGGCGGCGAGGGATGGGTTGGGGGAAATGGAGTAGAGGTCGATGCGGTTCTCCTGGTGCTTGGAATCGAAGCTGGGGTGGTCGGGAAAGCGGATGTCGACGGCGAGCGGCGGCTTGCGGGCTCGGAGCACGGCGGCGGGGTAACTCTGGTGGGTTTTGGGCGACGAGAAGCGGCTGGGAAGCTGCGCTAGGACGAGGCGCGGCTAATGGTGGGGGCTATTGGGGTGGAGCGGGTCTGTGGTGGCGGCTCCGCGGCAGAGGTGAGCTCGCCGGGGGTTCAAGCGGGGCGGCGGCGGCGTTCTGAGGTGTGAGAGCGAGGGGAAAGCAAAAGAGTGAGAGAAAACGCTTTCTTGGGCTTTTGTAGTGCCCGTGCGCGCGCTAGGCGTGGGTGGCAGGCTCTGCAGCGGGCGCTCCATGGCGGCGTCGTGGTGGCGGCCGCGGGGGCAACTCTGAGCTCGGCGGGGGCGCGTGGCAGAGCAGGGGAGCACCAGCGCGAGCAAGGAGGGCGGTGGGGAGGCTCCGGGGTGACGCGTGTGTGCCAGCGCGATGCAAAGGGGGGCCGGGCTGGCTCTCCACGGTGCCGGCGGCAGCGCTGCACAGCGGTGGCGGGGAGAAACATAGGAAGGAGCTGTAGGAAGGAGAAAAGGGCTGTTTTGCAATTTCCAAAATTTCCAGGGACCAAATTGTAAACAAGCAATAACTTTTAAACCAGGGCTCAATTGAAAAAGTGCCCAACATGAAAGTTGTTCCATTTTTCAAGATCTACAACTTTGATGTTGAGCAAAAATTTATTTGAGCAAAGGATAGAGAGCTAATTTTGAAAACGTTGAAGGGATTTTGAATTCAAAGGAAACTTGACTTTTTCAATGAAATTTCACTTCAAACTTGGGCTGATTTGAAAAGTTCCCTGCCATGTAATGATTACACCACATTTTGCAAAAACACCCTCCACAAAAGCTATAATCACACATTCAATTCAAATTAAACTATAGAAGACCCTTGCATAAAATCATAATTACACATATAACCTTTTATAATTACAAAAAGATCCTTATTCAAACAATTAAGCACATGATGCATAGAATCAATACACAATTACTGTTCAGACACCTAGGGTGTCACAGCCTTCCCCCCTAAAAGGAATCTCGCCCCGAGATTACAGGAAGACTAAGAATGGAAAGATTTGATATCTGGATTTGTTCTAAGAAAGTCGGGAAAGTTTCTTTGGAGGAAATTTTCAGTCTCCCAAGTAGCTTCTTCCTCGGTATGGTGATTCCACTGAATCTTGTACATTTTAACTTTCTCCCTTCTAGTACTTCTTTCTTTGGTGTCAAGAATCTGGATTGGATACTCCGCATAGGATAGATCGGATTCAATCTCGATATCTTGTGGTTCAAGGATCTCAGTAGGTACCCTGGTGCACTTCCGGAGTTGTGATACATGGAAGACATCATGAATGGCGGCCAACTGAGAAGGAAGACGAAGTCGGTAGGCAACTGGTCCACAAGTTTCGATAACTTCAAATGGTCCGATGTATCGGGGTGCTAATTTCCCTTTTACGCCAAAGCGTTGAACACCTCTAGTGGGAGATACTCGCAAATATACGAAATCCCCTACCTCGAATTGTAAAGGATCTCTTCTTTTGTCTGCATAACTTTTCTGTCTTGATTGGGCTGCTTTAAGATTAGTCTGGATAACTTTGACTTTCTCCTCTGCCTCAGAGACTAAATCTGGCCCAAAGATTTTGCGTTCTCCATCTTGTGACCAACTCAAAGGAGTTCGACACCTTCGACCGTACAATGCTTCAAATGGTGCCATTTGCAAGCTGGATTGATAACTGTTATTGTAAGAGAATTCAGCTAGTGCTAGGCATTTGTCCCAGTTCTTGCCATATTGAATTGCACATGCCCTCAACATGTCTTCAAGGATTTGATTGATTCGCTCTGTTTGCCCATCAGTTTGTGGATGATAAGCTGAACTACGAATCAATTTTGTTCCAAGGGATTCTTGCAATTGCTCCCAGAAACGTGCAATAAACTGAGCCCCACGATCAGAAATGATCGTCCTTGGAACTCCATGCAAACGAACAATTTGATCGAGATAAATCTCTGCATACCTTTTGGCAGAATAAGTTGTATGCACTGGAATAAAATGAGCGGTTTTGGTGAGTCTATAAACGATTACCCAAATAGAATCATGCTTCTGCAAAGTGTTGGGTAAACCGACAATAAAATCCATACTGATGTCCTCCCATTTCCAGGATGGAATGGGTAAAGGTTGGAGAGTACCAGCTACTTTCAAGTGACTAGCTTTAACTCTTTGACAGACATCACACTCAGAAACATATCTGGCGATCTCTCTTTTCATTCGAGTCCACCAGAAATTTTGTTTAAGATCTTGGTACATCTTTGTACTACCCGGATGAATCGAAAACTTCGATAGATGGGCTTCGTCAAGAATTTGCTTTCTAAGCTGATGATCCTTGGGTACAACAAGTCGAGATTCAAACCATAGAACTCCTCTATGATCCACTCGAAAACATTTGTACTTGGCTTCACCTTGGGATAATTTTTCCTTGATGATCTTGATACCCTCATCATGTAATTGTGCCATGATGATGCTATCATGAAGTGTAGGCTCAATAGATATATGGTTCAAACTTCCTTGAGGTACCATTTCTAGGTTTAACTTCATCATTTCCTGGCATAGAGTCTCATTGAATGGCTCTACAGATAGACAATGGCATTGTGACTTGCAGCTGAGTGCATCCGCAACCACATTAGCCTTTCCTGGATGATAGTGTACTTCTAGATCATAATCCTTTATCAACTCTAGCCAGCGTCTCTGTCTCATGTTGAGATCAGCTTGGGTGAAGATATATTTGAGACTCTTATGGTCAGTGTAAATATTACAATGAGTGCCCATAAGATGATGTCTCCAAAGCTTGAGAGCGTGTATAACAGTTGCTAACTCCAGATCATGTGTTGGATAATTCTTCTCATGATTCCGGAGAGCTCTTGATGCATAAGCAATAACTCGGTTTTCTAGCATAAGCACACAACCAAGTCCCGTACCAGAAGCATCACAATAGACATCAAAAGGTTTGGTATTGTCCGGTGTAGCCAACACTGGAGCAGTAGTGAGCCGAGCTTTGAGAGTTTGAAAGGCTTCTTCACATTTGTCATTCCAAACAAACTTCACTCCCTTCTTCAATAACTCCGTCATAGGCTTGGCTATTCTGGAGAAATCAGGGATGAATCGACGATAGTATCCAGCTAAACCAAGAAAACTGCGAATTTGATGAACTGAAGTAGGAGGTTCCCAATCCATCACTTCTTGTACTTTAGTTGGATCAACGGATATACCATCACTGGAGATAGTATGGCCTAAGAATTTCACACTATCCAGCCAAAATTCACACTTGGAGAATTTGGCATAAAGATGATGATCTCGTAATCGATGAAGAACGATACGCAAATGTTGCTCGTGCTCTTCTTCATTCTTGGAGTAGATCAAAATATCGTCAATGAATACCACGACGAATTTATCCAGCTCCGGCATGAAGACTGAATTCATCAGGTACATAAAATATGCTGGGGCATTGGTAAGACCAAAAGACATAACCAGGTATTCATAGAGTCCATATCTGGTCGAGAAAGCAGTCTTTGGAATATCACAAGGCCTGATCTTTATTTGGTGGTAGCCAGAACGAAGATCGATTTTAGAGAAAATCTTGGCTCCAGCTAACTGATCAAACAGTATATCAATGAGGGGAAGAGGATACTTGTTTTTAATAGTGACCGCATTGAGTGGTCTATAATCAACACATAGCCTCAAGATGTTGTCCTTCTTCTTCACAAACAGGGCTGGACATCCCCAGGGTGAAGAACTTGGACGAATAAAGCCCTTGTCAAGAAGGTCTTGGAGTTGGACTTTCAATTCTGCTAACTCATTTGGAGGCATTCGATACGACCTCTTAGAAATAGGGGCGGTACCGGGTTGAAGTTCAATAACAAACTCGATATCTCTATCAGGGGGCATTCCAGGCAAATCATCTAGAAATACATCCGCATACTCCCACACAATAGGGATATCTTCAAGTTTAATTTCTTTTGTGGCATAGGCACAAGAGTTGAAACACTCGCTTGTGGTAGATAGAGTATGGTGGCTCCCTGATGTGGTGAATCTATCTCAATGGCTCGGGAATAGATATCTAACAGTACTTTATGTTTAGTCATCCAATCCATGCCCAAAATAACATCCATGCCTTCTAAATTCAACAAGATCAAATCTGTCTTGATCAAACTACTACCCAGCTTAATTGGCACATGTCTAGTGATTTGATTGGAAGCTATCTTCCCACCAGAGGTTGTTATCATAAAAGATCCCTTAGTATGACAAAAGTACAATCCTATTTTTGCTCCAAATTTTGCACTTATAAAACTATGCATTGCACCAGAATCAAATAATATGACTGCGGGTTTATTGTGGATAGAGAAAGTACCCGTCATGACTGGTGCTCCTTCTGGAAGGTCTGCAAGAGTAGTGAAGTTAACTCGCCCTTGCCGTACTTGCACCATTTGCCTCTTGCCCTTGCCCTTGTTGTTATTCTGGTTGGAGTTTTGCCCTGGATTATTCCTTCTGGGCTGCGGACAATTCTTGGCAAAGTGAGATGTACTGCCACAGTTGAAGCATCGATTATTACCATTCCCACTATTGAACGGTGGGGCATTTGGCCTTGGGCTAATTTGCTGCTGCTGAGGCACTGGAGGTCTGAATCCTCCTTGCTGCTGAGGCGGCCTAAAGACAAGCCTGCCCTCTGGGGCATTTCTCTATGGAGGCCTTGGTGGAGTGTTCTGCACCAGACGATACCTCGGTGGCTGAGCACTCGAGGGTCCTGTTGGTGCCTTCCGCTTCTTCTCAGCACGATGGGCAGTTATACAGTCCTCCTGAGTAATGGCCAGGTTGACCAGCTCATTATAAGTGTTGGGCTGAACAAGGTTCAGGCGTTCCTTGAGCTTGGTAGTGAGGCCACGAAGAAAACGGTCACGTTTCTTGGCATCCGTATCAGCATGATGGCCTGCATATTGGCACAGGTGATTGAAAGTCTGTGCATATTGTAGAACAGTGCGGGTTCCTTGATTTAGAGCCAAGAACTCATACAACTTTCTCTCTATCAGTCCCTCAGGAATATGATGTGATCTGAAGGTAGTTCGGAATTCCTCCCAAGAGATGACATGCTTAGCAGGCTGCATCTCACAGTAATGATCCCACCATATACGTGCAGGACCACGAAGTTGTTGGGTGGCAAAGTGGGCCTTGTTTGCATCAGCACACGGTACTGCTAACAGAGCAAACATGGAATTGATTGTACGGAGCCAAGCATCAGCATCCAGTGGGTCATCAGCTCGGCTGAAAAGTGGAGGTTGGGTACCAAAGAACTCCTGGTAACCCGCGGGTTGAGCATCACGTCCCCCATCATGTTGGCGTGGCTGATTCTGTTGCCCTTGGACCAACTGGCGAAGCAGCTCAGTCTGCATGGCCATTAAGTCGGCTAGATTCGACGGTGGTGGCGGTGGCTGCTGAGATCCACTGACAGTCTCACGGCCGAAGCCTTCAGGCGTTCCACGAGTTTGACCAACCATCTATAATTATGGAAGACATCCATTAGATACATTTCTCTTGCTCCCAAAATCAATGGTAAGTGCAATGATCAAACACTGGATATCAAATTAAATCAGCAGAATTTAACTAAATGCGGTGTAGCACAATATGCACAACACATATTTGTGCAACCCATAAAACTCAGAACTGGTCAGCTATCAGATAGCTTCATCCTCCATCGTATTGATACTCAACGCCGAGAGCAAAAGGTTAAAGGAGATAATCTAGCAATTCACTCTTCACCGTTCTGTGCTATGCTGCTAATCAACAGAGATCATAGAAGTGATTGGACTGAAATATAGTCTCATAGATTCAATAGTCTAAAAGTTGATGAGCATACATGCCACAAAATTTGCAACATCTTAGTATTCATCAAACAGCGTGAAAATGCACAAATGAAGAGATTTGGCAAGTAGGAAGATCATAATTTCCAAACTGGTAGTAGCTACTTATATTACATCCAAAGTAGCATTTTCGTACAACCTACATCACACACCCTTACCACATATAATACAACAAGTGGTACTCCTCCCTAGGACTATTTTACAACATCTCTTCCCTATGTACATATGCTACAACAAGAGAAAACACCAACTATCTAGGACAAGTCTAAGGTGCCTAGAAGTCGTCGAGGTTGCCCACAGAAGAGGCACTGCCGGAAGAAGAGTCATCCGGCTGAGGGTTAGGCTCAGCAAGCGTGTGCTCTGAAGCAATCTCTGAAACTCCCTCCATCTGCTCTGGGTCCTCAACTGCTGCTGCAGGCGCGGCTAGAACATCTAGTTGCTCCTAGAGTGCACCAATATGGGCTAAAGCATCAGCCCAATCTGCTTGAAGCTCATTCACCTGCCCCTGAAGAAAACCAATAACTGTGTTGCGCTGCTCTATCTCAACACCATGCTCCATAGCCTGATGCTCAAACTGTGCAATGGCCTGATCCCTACCAGCAACGGCATCCTGAAGTCCCTGAATCTGAGTATCCCTCAAATGAAGACCTCGCTGGAAGGACTGAGCTAAGTCTATCACCTGCTCCATGTGTCACTGCTGAAGTATCTGGTAGTGAGACTGTGCATTCATATATCTGACTACTGCCTGAATAGTCTCCTCAGCTATATCTCTAATTAAATGCCCAAAGTGTGTGGTCCTGAAGAGCCACTCTGCCTTACCAGCATTGACTGCTGGAAACAACCCAATAGGATACACAGCTACCTCCTTAGGATGGTGCTCACAAAAAGTAGTAATAGCTCTGAGAGCTGCCATCTCAAAAGCATCCACCAAACGATATCCCACCACCTCAATACCAATAGGTGGCCAATCCAAGGTGGGGTGCTGAGGAATGGTCATGGTAACTCTGTTCTTCTGAATTCCATCCTCAGAAAACTGGCATCCTGTGTACTGGGGTGGATCTGGGTAGTGGAAGGTACGAAGTGTATCCCACAGAATCCTCGGAAAATCCTCCCAGTACAGACAGTCGGTATGAGCATTTCCCTCCTCATCCCAACACATCTGGGGACAAGCCGCCATCTGGATCAAAAAGGATTCAAATGTGAGTAATGTGATTATCTCAAGACTTCTCAAATAAAGCTTTAAGAAGACTGCGGTAAAGCAAATGTGATCCTAATTCAAAAGATGACATGGTTCCAAACTCAGAAAATAACAAACCACAATCGGTACTGGTTCATCATTTGAGATTCTAAGGAATGAAAAGATCCTTAAAACAACATGATGGGGCTTAGGATGAAAACAAGACTCAAGACTATCTTTTTCTTCCAAGAAAATCTAAGCATTTTAACAAGCATGCTCCTAAAATCAAAATTTAACTTACTCATGATTTAAGCACACTAACACTTATCTATGAGGATTCATACTAGAAATTCCTTACAAAGCTTAGGTAACAACTTCAAAGACTAGAAACCAAAGTAACATCAATCAATATGCATGCACGTCCTGTTCGTTCCTCACAAGATAAACAATTGCCAACTATCGTTGGGCTTACGTGGTTAGCACGGTGGTATACATAAATACGGCTCTCTCTATATAGCTAGTCGATACATTCTAACCGTTCTTATCTTATCGAATCGTGGTTAGTGTACCTGCAGAAGATTGACAGAACATATATATATCCAATGAACCTTTCATGCCAGCACTCATGAAAGCGTCCCCAAACATTACCGCTCACTATAGAAGCGTCAGCCATACAATTTCCGCCGTATGGCCAACGTTAACATACGCTACTCAGTGGCGTATTCATGAGTTCCTTTACTCCCAATATAGTCGACCGAGATCGGTATATTGGCAGCAGCTCAAGTAGGCCACTGCTTGAGCGCAGCGTTCGGTTCGCATCGCCGACGGGAAGGTCAGACTCCCTCAGCTGACTGAGCACACTTTACTTCCAATATAGTCAGCTAATAGTCGGTATATTGGAAGCACCTCAAGTAAACCACTGCTTGAGGGCAGCGTTCGGCTCGCATCACCGACGGGAAGGTCAAACTCCCTCAGCTGACTGAGGATCCTTACCTTCTTACCTCAACGTAGGTGCGTCGTTACAAAAATTAAGAGTTGCTTGTGAGTATGGTTTGACAAAAAGTAAAGTGCTGGAAGTCAGATAACATAAACCATACATAAATAACCACTTAGTAATTCCCATAAAATCCCTAGGACTTTACGTTCTATGCACAACCCTCAACGAATCCAACGTAGTTTTCCGAAATCCTTTGTTGTTCCATTTTATATGGAAAATGATTTTTAAGGTTCTAACACCTCTGGTGTATGCTTGCAGCTCTGATACCAGCTGTGGCAGAACCACCTGAATTATCCCGGCTCAAGTGCGCAGGCCATCGCCATAAAGGCAACACCAGCTCAAACACACTTCAAACGGAACAATCCTTGGTATGTCGGGTAATGTCCCGATACAACCACCGGTTCTCGGATCGAACAAGCATACCCCGCACGAAGGCAAGTCCAGAGATATTACAACCACAATTTTTACATCACAGGCATGAAAGTTATTACAAACCAGTTCTAAAACATTATTACAAGACCAACCTTAGTAAACAGTTATACAAGCCATAACATAAGTTCAGAGTTTAGACAGCGAAAGATAAAACACGACGGCTACAACACGTCGCAAAAGGATACCAGGCTAGCCCAAGCATGGTATCACTCGTCATAGTCATTGCCGGTCGCAGACGTATCCCACTCTACGGACCAGCTAGGAGGCAATGAGCAAGGATAGGTCAAGCTAGCGATTTGCTCCTCAAAACTCATACCTGAAAAGGTTTTCAACAGCAAGACTGAGTATTCTAATACTCAGCAAGACTTAACCGTCAACGGGTATAAGTAGCCCACTTTAGCTAGACTATGCAAGGTTTTGTGAGGCTCTGGTTTTCCTTTTGCTGAAAAGCAATAAAGAGTAGATCCTTACTTTCAAGTTTTAGCTTTCAATATTCTAGTTGATTAACCATTCTATGTAAGCAACTACTATTCAATCATGGTAGAAAACTAAGCAAACATCAAGATTGATAGATAATATTGTTGCTCTTATTACTCTATGTGGCAAAGGGATCAAGCAGTCTCATTTCATCGTGAGAGGCGGACGATTCTGAATCGAAATTCAACCTGGCCAGGCAAACCTAACACACACATCTGGAACACCGTCGGGTCGTTCCCAAACAACCGTTGACCTTTCTTTCCGGCTTGTGGATAGTGCCACTCTCCCCGACTACAGGGCTCCAAGGTCCACCCTTCTACAAGGTCCACCCTTGTCCCTTGAAGTCGCAGTGTTGCGCAACATAAACATAAAACCTATCCCTAAGAGAGAGTGGGAGGTATATCCACTCCCCGGTCCAATCGGCTACTAGGCTTGCCTCGTACCATATTTACGGCATGTGGCTAGTACTTTCAAAAACTTAACCACCGCTACCACACACCGCGACCTTAGCAAGTTCATCAACACAGACGGGATCTCACATAAGGTCATGATATCGAACATAACCCCGTCTGTCGTCCTTATATTGATAATAGAAAGTAAACAAGCAGTTCCTATAAAGCTCGCGAGTGACATGCAATCACTCGACTTTTACCGGTCCTATAAGCTTAGCAAGTAGTCGAACTCAGGTCTAGTGTTCAGTACATAGGATCATGCATCTAGGGTTTTAATTCAAATCCTAAGAACTGTAAATGCACAAGCAAGTAATAACAGTAAATGATAATAATTTGAAATATAGGTTATGTCCGGGGCTTGCCTTCTCGGTAGTCGCTAACTATTTCAGCTCTAGGCTCTTCCGAACTTTGGTTCGGGGCTTCAGTTAGTTCAGCGGCGTTCACCTGGACTTCTGGATCACCTCCGTCAGACTCCGGGATCAGCTCGTACGTCCCGTCTGATAAGGCAGTCGTATCTATATGTAATGCAAGAACAGAATTATAAACACACATGGGCAAACATTTATAGAGTAGTTAAATAACAAATCTAACTACACAAGGTATCATGATCAACAGCACAAATGAAGTTTACTAACTTCATAAACAAGTGGGGGTGATTTCCTATAGCAATTAAATCTAGGTTTGCTAATAAATTAACAACTCATAGCATAATCAGTAATAAAAGTAGCAAAAATTACCCTAAATAGAACATGAATAGAGTAAGCTACCCTGTAAAATTCATACCAAAACATGAAGCCATTTAATCACAACAATTCATTCATTCAAACAGCACCTAGAACAAGCTTGAATTATACAGATCAAACTAGAACAAACAAGAACCTCCAAATTTAAAAAGAGGTCGACACAGAAAAGAACTAGCTACTGTGAATGTTTCATGATTTTATCTACACAGAATTAATTCTGAGAAAATAAACAAAACAGACATCAGATTAGCAAGATTCATTTTTAGCTCCTGTTCTATTCATGAACTGATGCTCCAACTTCATGTACAAGCTAAGCTACTCAAGAAGAACATGCATAAATATATTCATGATTTATTACGAACAGAAACTATTTACCATAATTAAAGTCTATTAAAAAAGGATTAAATCAAATAAATAGCTATACATGAGAACTGATCACGAAATTTTTATTGAAATACTAGTGTCACATGAGTAAAACACCATAAAATTTTCAGAGCAAGACAAGCTTTCAATCATCAGATAAGAAAAAGATTAAAACATTTAGTATTTATTTACCTAGTGACACAAAACCACTTGTACAGCAAAAACTTTCAACAAAATCCTAACATATTATGGTCCTACTGCATAGAGCTCTTCAAGAGGATTCCAAAACATCTAGATTTTCTATTTTACTAATTTTCCACGAATTGATATTGAATTTCAAAGATCACATCAAACTATTACAAACAAGCCCCTATAGCACTATTCCCCTGAGTCACTGACATCGCAGACAGCCCCCTGGACTTTTTCAAATTCAAGCACCGAAGTCCTTGGCCGGGTCAGAGAGGGGAGGCGGGGTTTGACCGGCCGTTTCCGGCGCCTAGGCTCACCGGCGGCGAGGGATGGGTTGGGGGAAATGGAGTAGAGGTCGATGCGGTTCTCCTGGTGCTTGGAATCGAAGCTGGGGTGGTCGGGAAAGCGGATGTCGACGGCGAGCGGCGGCTTGCGGGCTCGGAGCACGGCGGCGGGGTAACTCTGGTGGGTTTTGGGCGACGAGAAGCGGCTGGGAAGCTGCGCTAGGATGAGGCGCGGCTAATGGTGGGGGCTATTGGGGTGGAGCGGGTCTGTGGTGGCGGCTCCGCGGCGGAGGTGAGCTCGCCGGGGGTTCAAGCGGGGCGGCGGCGGCGTTCTGAGGTGTGAGAGCGAGGGGAAAGCAAAAGAGTGAGAGAAAACGCTTTCTTGGGCTTTTGTAGTGCACGTGCGCGCACTAGGCGTGGGTGGCGGGCTCTGCAGCGGGCGCTCCACGGCGGCGTCGCGGTGGCGGCCGCGGGGGCAACTCTGAGCTCGGCGGGGGCGCGTGGAAGAGCAGGGGAGCACCAGCGCGAGCAAGGAGGGCGGTGGGGAGGCTCCGGGGTGACGCGTGTGTGCCAGCGCGATGCAAAGGGGGGCCGGGCTGGCTCTCCACGGCGCCGGCGGCGGCGCTGCACAGCGGTGGCGGGGAGAAACAGAGGAAGGAGCTGGAGGAAGGAGAAAAGGGCTGTTTTGCAATTTCCAAAATTTCCAGGGACCAAATTGTAAACAATCAATAACTTTTAAACCAGGGCTCAATTGAAAAAGTGCCCAACATGAAAGTTGTTCCATTTTTCAAGATCTACAACTTTGATGTTGAGCAAAAATTTATTTGAGCAAAGGATAGAGAGCTAATTTTGAAAACGTTGAAGGGATTTTGTATTCAAAGGAAACTTGACTTTTTCAATGAAATTTCACTTCAAACTTGGGCTGATTTGAAAAGTTCCCTACTATGTAATGATTACACCACATTTTGCAAAAACACCCTCCAAAAAAGCTATAATCACACATTCAATTCAAATTAAACTATAGAAGACCCTTGCATAAAATCATAATTACACATGTAACCTTTTATAATTACAAAAAGATCCTTATTCAAACAATTAAGCACATGATGCATAGAATCAATACACAATTACTATTCAGACACCTAGGGTGTCACAGTAAACATGAAGATGAGCAGTTCAACAAATTTGTTGACATGGTACGCAGGTTGAGCATCAATATGCCGCTCTTGGACGCTCTACAAGTTCCGACGTATTCTCGCTACTTCAAAGACATCATGGGAAACAAGCGCGAGATACCGCCAAGCACTGTCAAGCTAACCGAGGAATGTAGTGAGGCAATCGCTAATGAAGCTCCTGAAAAGAAGAGGGACCCCGGATGTCCTACCATCCCGTGTTCCATTGGGTCTCTTATGTTCGAAAGAGCACATTGTGATCTCGGTGCAAGTGTGAGCGTCATGCCAAAGAATGTGTTCGAGAAGCTACGCTTACCGGAGCCGGAGCCCACCGCCATGTGCCTAGAGTTAGCGGACAATTCCGTTCACTATCCCTTGGGAATCGCCGAAGACGTGCCCGTGAAGATTGGAGAACACTTAGTCCCCGTTGACTTTGTGATTCTCGATATGGGAGAAGGAAGCAAGGCGCCTCTCATACTTGGGAGGCCTTTCCTCAAGACCGCAAGGGCGAACATCGACGTTGGCAAGGGGGAGATAAAGTTCGACATCAATGGCACCACAAGCGAATTCAAGTTTCGTCCACACCTCGAGGTATGCAACATGATCAATGTCAAATATGTTCCGCCTCACCACCATGTCACAGAGGAGAAGCCAAAGAAAGAAGAGGAGCCGAACAAGAAGGAAGCGAAGAAGGAGATAGAAGTCGTCGCGTCCATCGCGACAAAGAAGATCGTTGCACCCGTCAAGAAGAAAGCTAAAAGCCCGCCTGTGAAGACCAAAAAGACGACTAACATAGAAGACAAACCCGCACCAAGGATTGTGCGGAAGTGGGTACCCAAGACTGCAGTGCCATCACCGAGCGTTGGTCCGAAGTAAAGAAGAGGAAAGTCTAGCTATAGACTATAAACGAAGCGCTTTGCGGGAGGCAACCCGTTCGTCGAGTCAAGAATAAAGCTGCCGGGAGTTCAACCCGTTCGTCGAGTCAAGAATAAGCTGCCGGGAGGACAACCCGCGAAAGGTTTAGGTAAGTGAGTCAAGAATTTTGCTACGCAAGAACATGATATACTTTTGAACAATTGGTAGTTCGGTCAAACAATTCGATTTGGAATTTTATTCGCTCAGTCATTCCGATGTTATCTCTTATTCTAAACCAATGCATGAGCCAACCTATGATTTATTTGCCTCTTCTTGAGAAAGGCACATCCAAAATTTCAAACCTATTTTTGGCGACCGTCCTGTCCATGACGGCCGGACCAAGTTGAGATAAAACACACGAGTAGAGCCGCGCTATGTTTATATCATTTGAATTCTTGATGCGTAGGTTCGTGCAAACATAGAGAGAATTTTCAGTTTCATCACCATAGGATTAGAATTTTCCTAACTTTATTATTTTCTTTTTCAAAAATCTCTCTCTCATTTTAGCAAAAATTAGAACCTAAACCCAATACCCACGGTTGAATTCGAGATTGTTCACTATCAATTCATGAAAGTGAACGGTTCCGATGCAACCAAAATTAATGTAGTCGGGAAATATTTTCGACTTACAAATGTAAAGATGTTTCAATTCCCCTCTAATTATTCATTTAAACTCATTGCATGCTTTGAGTCAATTCTGGAATTTCGAAGTTAGAGGAGGATTAAACATCTAAGCATGATTTGGAAAGGGTTTATGTGCTTGATTAACATCCATTGATCAAAGTGAGTTCACGGGAAAGAGTAGTGCTCTCTACCTACCACCACATGCAAATAATTCAAAGGAGGGAGCAACCATGCATGGGAAGGACAAGTGATTTTCAGCAAAGATGGCACCATGTGATGAATGATTAAGCATGGGACAAGGTGAAAGACACAAAGTGGAGAAATAATGTTGCAAGTGGACATCAAAGGCAAAGAAGGAGTGGTTCACATGATTTGGGCAGTGCAAAGCATACAAGATGTACTGGACAGAAACAAATAATTGCACCAGGAAGTCACCAGAGAAAATTGAAGTGGAGAGGAGCCAGAAATGCCCTAGGCCGGCCGGCCCCAAGGCCCTAGGCCGGCCGGCCTGGCCCCTATTTAAGCCCTCTGGTGCTCCCCTTTGGCAGGTATACTCCTCACACATTTCCTTGCTTATGTTCTTCAAGTTCTTTGCCCAGAAACATCAGTTAGTGCCCTGAAAAATTCGTCCACTAAAATCTACTCCAAAAATCTCAGAAAATTCACCACAATTCCTAGTTTGTTCCACTCTTCGATATATTGTTCTCCCGCCGGCAAGAAACCCCCGGTGTGTTTGTTTTTGAGTGTGTGTAGCAAGGAGTCACCATGAGTGGCCTCATAAAGTTCATCGCCGGGAGGAGAAGGACGCGTTCATCAACATCCGACGCATCGGCAAGTTCTTCGCGGAGGCACTCGGTCTCCGAGTCTCCGCGGAGCATGGAGGAAGACAACCCCGCACCGAGGAGCGACATGCTACTCCTTGGTGGGATGAGAGACCCGAGAAGCTCCTCCATCAGATTCACCGAAGGGATGCCACCTCCTCCACGGCGTTCGACAAGGTCATCCGCACCACCGCCATACAAGCCCAAGAATTCAGAATATGGGTTTATTATCTTGTCGAAGGAAGAAGAAGAAAGGCTCAAGTTCATGAAGGGAAGACTACGAGCAAATTATGATTTTGATGATGAAGCATTGGTGAAGCTGGGATTTCATCATGACATCTATGAGCTATTGGAGAACATCGGTTGGAAGTTATTTTCCAACGGTGTCACGGTTGATATGCAAGAAGAAGTGGCTCTTGAGATGTTCATGACATTAGAAAAATCAACGGAAGTGGTGGATGATGAAGAAGTTCCATATCTGAAATTTAGGTTCAAGAATGAAGAGAAAGTAATCACCTATGGTGAAATAGGAAGCTTGCTCGGATTTAAAAGTAATGCATATGAAATGGTGCAAGTTGAAGATGGAGAGCTTGATGAATTTTGGAGAAAGATAGCAAAAGATGTCAACCGCCAAAGGAAAACTATAAGTAATGTGACCATCCAAATATTCCACTCTTGGTTGAGCAAGAGAATTCTCGGGAGGATGAGAGAATCGAAGGTCACTGACCAAGAATTAAATTGGATGTATGCTGCATTGGTGAAGAAGCAAGTAATTGATCCCACCAACATCATGGTTGAAAGGTGGCTTTGTGAAGCATCATCCGGCACGGGAGAAGTTGGTTCGGGATGTTATCTCACAATGATAGCCCGAGCTATGAATCCGAGGTTACGAGTGATCCAAAAATTTTATGTCCCGGGAAGAAATATTGGGATTGATCATTTGAGGCAAGGCCATTATATCGGAGGGGATGAAAAGAAGGGATTTACTATTTCTGAGATGGATATTTCCCTCCCCGATCAAAGGCTGAAATTATTTGCAAGAGGGAGATCTGATTGGCGAGTTGAAAATATTGGAAAAAAGGTGAAGAAATCAAAAAGAGGAAGGTTAATTGAAGGGACATCGGCATCGGCACAACAAGAAGACTTGGAAGTAAACCTTCCACCGCCAAGTTCTGCTTATTGGAGGAATGAATTTCAAGGTGCATCAAGTGGACAGGGATACCCGCAAGGATGGACGAGTCAATGGGAAGGAGGCCAAGAACAAGCATGGGGGCACGCTGCGGCGGCACCCCCATCATTTAGCAACTACAGCTACCCACCCTCGTCATACCAAGGAGAGATGCCCGACCCGTCATTTGGAGCACAATATTTTGACCTCCCTCAACTAGATCAAGGAATGAGAATTATGGGTGATTATGCGAGAAGAAACATGGAAGATATAGATGCCATCCAAAGGCATACAACCCAACTAGAAGATGGAACTGCAGGAATTGCATATCAAATGGGACTTCTAGGCCTGGCGCCACCGGAACAATTTAATGGAGGAGCATTTCAGCAGTATTATGATCAAGGATACAACACAAGAGCCAATCAAGGAGATTGATCGACGGCATGACCATGACTAAAATGCTCGCACGTGTGGTTTGGATTTTCTATTTCTTTTCATTTATTTTCAACATGTGTGCAAGCTTGTGTGTGCGTAGCAATTTTTCTATTTTATTTATTTCAGCATGTGTGCAATTTGTTTTCTTTTGTCTTCATCACCATGATAAATAAATGCATCACCTACGCTTTAATGTTATGGGTAGTAATGATGATAGAAAGTTTGTGCCATGTAAAAATATGATGATCGTTGCCGCTTTGTCTACCTTCTTGTGCTTGGTTTATGCATGATTAAACTAATGCTCTCTCTAACATGATCTGAAAATTAATTAAATGCCGGCTAATTCAATTGTGGAGGTTATGATAAATTAAGACCCATATCTTTTATTCTTGCTCTCTTACTTAAGCTTGTCAAGGAAAATTTAATTTGGATTTAATTTTGAGCTAACCTTGTCAATGATACCTTTTGCAATTGCTCTACCCTTCTACAAGCCTAAATGATATATCATAACAAACCATAGAGCAAGAATTATTTTCAAGTGAATTAATTTAGGATTTATCTTCTTTAGTACTAGACTAAGAAGCTGACCATTCCGTATTTTTGCGTACCTCTCTTTTGCTAGCCATTCTATCCATGCATTGTGAGTTTCTATACCGGGAACATCGCAAACCTCGCTGGATATCCACCCCTAACCAAAAACATCTTTTTTGTGAAACACCTCCTTGACCACAACCTATATATTGAGTATATATTTATTTCGACGGCAAAACAGTGGAATCAAGAGCAAAATTCAGTAAAACATAAGCTTGGGAAGCATCAAAGAGTTCGCAGAAGAAAAATCCGAAGAAGTGGAGGCCTACAGGCAGTAGGCCGGCTGGCCCAACACCCCTAGGCCGGCCGGTCTGCCCCTTTTCCTCCTCTGTTGGCTTCAATCTTTCACGAGGAGATGCTCCATTGAATTCCAAAGTTGAGTCCAGAGAATTGATAAAGTTTTGTGCACTCACTCCATCAAGTTATCATCACTTCATTGCTTCAGGACAAGCAAACGTTCAAGCATGGGGGGATGTGGAGTAAGTGCATTGTGTTGCCAATGGTTCTGAGGAGCAAAAGGAAAGAAAGAAAAAAAAGAGGAAGAGAGAAAAGAAAAAAATGAATGAATGATGATGAAAAGCTCCTCGGTTCCTTTAGCTTCATTAAACTCCAAGTACTTTGAAGATTATTCTATACTCAATTATTCCAACCATGTGCAATCCGATAACAAGGACTTCAGTCGTGCCTTGGGATCAACCGTTGCCATTTGCACATGTCCACCATCTAAAGTGTGTGTTCCATTCTCTCCCTCTCCACAAAGAAATTATTTTCCAATAGTCTTTTTGACGAGTCTCGGTAAATCCATAAGAAGTATTTCTTGTTTTGATAATATCTTGATTATAATATCTTTTGTTAGGACTAACCTTTTCAGAGCTCCAGATAAAGCCTCACACATACATATGAGAGAAAGAAAGGAGAGAGTTCTAGCAAGATTGAGAGACAAGATGAGCTGAGAGTTTCCATGAGCAAATTGCAATGAGGTATGAAATATTGATCTTGGTTTAGCATTACTTATGGAACTTACTTTCTTAATTCTGAGACTCGTTTAATTTTGAGAGCATGTGCTTAATAATTGTGGGGAAGCATTTAACTTGTATCTACCTTCCACGTTGAAAAAGCTGGTTACAACTTGAATTATTAATTGCAAAATATTTTTTGGGAGCATTGTGTTTTCTCGTGTATGATCAAGTGTAGGGATTGGACACTGAAAGGCAGCGCTGATTTTTTATCAAAGACTTACTCGAGGACGAGCAAGGTTTAAGCATGGGGGGAATGTTGGCGCTCCTTAAGTATCCATTTTATCCTCTGTTTAACTTTGATAATGACATGAATTTAATATCAGAATCACTAACCATCCTAACCTCGGCCCAATTATTGGTCGTTTTCGCGTTTGCACATATATTTTGGAGGTACTTCGTTTTTGCAGGTTTTTGACCAATTTTGGAGCATGAAATGGCGAGGCCCACGATCACGCGATGACACAAAGAAAGACAAAGACCAAAGCCCAAACAAAGGATCGAAGGCCATGATGATTAGAGGCCCATTCATGCACATCCACCCTCCAATGAAGCCCAAAAGACAAAGCCCACAAGATAAGATTGAGATACTTCGGGGCTAAGCAAAGCAAAGAGATATTTAAGGAAGGATTTTCCATCCTATCCTTCTCCTCGAAGAAATCTCGAAGATAACGACGTCTAAAGGGGTGCAATCGTGAAAGACATAAACTCTAGAAGACTCCAGGAGACTTGGGGAGAAAGTTGAGCACAAGCCGGCGAAGGAAAGTCCCAGGCCGGCCGGCCTAGGCTCATTGGGCCGGCCGGCCCAGACCTTTTTTAGGTCGGTTCGACCTCCCCTTTGACCGAGGGTTCCCTGAGGCTATTTAAAGACCCCTCCCCAAGGTTCACGCAGAGATCAATTCGGGAGATGACGCGGAGGAGCAGAGAAGATAGAGGGACACCTCTCGGAGAGCCGAGGGTCGTGCTAGTTGTCTAGGGTTCGCCCTAGCCGACGTGGGAACCTTGCAAGGAAGACCACGTCGGACTTCTGGAGCTAGGATCATCAAGATCAAGGTAGGGCCCCGGTTGTGATTTTGTGATGTACTATCATTCATGGTGAAGTTATTTGTGTTTCCGAATGTTTAGCGACCATGTTCTCCTCTTTTGATTTCATTCTTTTCTTTGGGTTCGCTTCATCCTAGATCTATTATCGAGATAGATCACTTAGCATGATCTTGTAGTCATGGTGGCTAGAGGTTCATGGCGGAACTACCAAAGGGGGTTCGACTTGCTTCAGGGTATTTCGTTGAAAGGGGTGGCGTCGTGATAGGCCGTTGCCACTTAGTAGGTTGGGTATCGAGGGATCGGATTGGAGATTTTGGGTTTAAAGAGGCTTTTCATTGAGATTCACATCTATCTTACTTCACTTTATCTAGCTGGAACTACAACATATGCATGATCTAGGTGATCTAGATTGGTTATCTCTAACTTTCTCTTGCTACCTTCGGCGTTTGTCGTGTTTTTAGTAGATTAGATTCGTTTTCACCATCTCACACAAAGGAATCTCTATGCTAGTAGATTGTTTCTTGTTTCTTTGGTTCCGTGGATTGATAAACCTTGGGGGAATACTCTAAGGGAAAAGCTACATGAAACCATGCGCTTGCGGTATATAAATCGGGGGCACTAAGGAGCGTCAACAGGCATCGGCCTCTGATATAGCCTGATCCAACCGGCGCACCCCGAAACTGTCGCTGGAAGCCAAGCGACACCCACGCCTGGTGTTAGCCGCCCAGTCCATGACAAGGGGTCCAGGCCCGCCTGACAGGAGAGGTAGGTAACAAACAAAGGTGTGAAAAGGCGGGATTCGAACCGTCGCGCGCGCACACTCGGAACGAGGCGGAAGCCGAGCCGATGAGCCAGTACGAGCGTTGGCAAGGTCAGACTTTTCGGGAACCACGCTGGCAGTAAAGAATTCCTTTTACCCCAGCGGCAGTAATGCCGATTGTCGTACGCGTGACTAGGCGCACCACTGTGCGTGGGGGCCGTGAGTCAGGGAGCTGTTGCGATGTAATGGGGTAGTAGGAAACCCAATGGATGGTCAAAGCCAGACAAGACTCCTACAGCGTGCACAGTCGAATGCTTGAAGCTTCAAGTTATTCGGAGCTAGGCCGCAGTAGTGGGAGCCCCACCTGTGGGTTCGTAGCCTCTCCCGAGGTGGGCCCGGGGGCCACTGTCGGTACCCTGTAACAGGGATACCCACTCCTACTGCAGCAAGGTAGGACTCGTGTAGTCATCCATAACTACGCCCTAAGGGGCGGAGCAGCCGGACCCCTGGGGTCCAGAACTTACCTCACCGGGCCAACGGCCGTGGACCCGTCCGGTGACGCCATGTGTCCCTAAGGAAGGAAAGCTCCACGCCAACAGCCGAGGGCTCGGACCCCCCATGGGGTCCGGGACCTCCTCGTGTCCATCCGGACCCCCCACGCGCATGGAACCAATATACCGCCGGGGCGGGGTCCGGGGGTGCCACGTGTCCCACAGGCGCGGGCGCGAGTCTTCCGCTGGAAGACTCACCCACCCACCGCATTCAATGTGGGTGGTTGAGGCGTGCTCTGCCACCGTGGAACGCGGGGCAGCATTTGTCAGGCCTCACTATAGACCGCAAATTACCGAGGTGCACAGTACAGCCGCATGCACCGCATCCGCGCAGAGACCGTCTGCCGCATTAAATGGATACGATGGCACGACACTCTTTCATCATACCATCTACGCCGCAAGCTACACGGCCTGTTCAGCTACGCGGCAGGCTACGCCACAAGCTACGCCTGGCGCCGTTTCAACAAGACAGGCTATGCCGGTCGGAAGATTCCCACGGACAAGGCAAGGAAATGCTGGAATAAGATCTCCGTCACCTGCAACGTCATAATGCTCTGTACAGTATGTTATTTTATACTAGATCGCTGGGCCCATCTGTCGGGGACTCAATAGCTATGTACACTCCTCCCTTGAGATATAAAAGGGAGGAGTACGTAAGAATAGAAAAAGGAGGACAGACACAACACAAGCTCGGATTCACTCCGAACAATCCCGTTCCCAACCTCTTGAGAGCACAAGCAATATAACACACAGTGGACGTCGGGTATCACGCTCCGGCAGCCCGAACCGCTCTAAACCTGCTATGTTCATTGTGTTCTTGCATCTAGATTTGACTAATCCTAGCTACCCCCTGAGTACTCACCCTCTGGGTTTTGGAGGGTGCACTACGCCACCCGGCTGTGGGTTTGCACACCACCACAGAAGGTATTCCGGTACCTGATTTCACGACCGTCTTCAGCCTTCGGAGACTGTGAGTTTTTGTACTTAAGCTCCTGTTATGGAGGTGTACGCTTCGCTCTTTTGCTTCCACTTTGTGCCTCTTCGGCGATGCAGGGGTAGACCCTATTGTCATCGAGAGCCGGGCTGACGAGATGGTCGAGTCAGTGTCGAGGGACAAGTACAAAGCCCTCATCGTTCATCTTAGCGGGGCTCGACGGAACCGGGTGTTCCACACTCCGCTCCTCAGTGGGCGGCCGAGTTGAAGCTTGCTGAGGGCCAGAGCAGCCCGGAGAAGGCGAAGGCCCTGAAAAGGCGAAACAGAAACGGGCATCTTCGTCCGCAGAGCCAAAGAAGAAAAGTCGGCTCATCGATGCCATCTTGAATCAGTCTCCCCTGCAAAGCAAGGGGGAATCCGAGGATGGTGGGAGCGAAGACAGCAACTGTCTTCCTACCGAGGCACCGCCTTTCGGCATTCCACAGGTGGCGGTACCACTGAGGGCGGTCCATCCCGGGCTGGACCTTGAGTTCAGCACCGCCCAGGAGAGCGAAGATGAGAGCGACGTCGAGGAGGTCAACGTCGTGGTCAACTCCCCCCGCCGCTCATCTCTCCCGCGCGGAGCCCCTACCTCCGGCAAAGAAGCCGAAGCGCCTTCCGGAAAAAACGCCGAAGCCTCATCCTCGGCCGAGAAGTCCACGTCCTCCTCCGGGACGAAAAAGAGCGGCGGCGAAGGCTCAAGCAGTTCTTCGGATAGCAGTAGCTTCTTCATTCGTGATGCTGATCCTGAAGCTGCTGTTGTAGAACTCGGTGCGAAGCCCACTGCTATGCGCCTCGGCGGGAACATCGTCAAATCTCTTCGTTTTGAGAGCTGAGACCGCGAACGTGGGCTTTTAGCAGCGGCGGGGGACTCCTTCTACTTCCCCCTCATGGAAAAAGACTTGATGGGGAGAGGGCTAAGTAACATTCTAGAGAGCGCCCAAGACTTGTCGCGGAAGGCCTTCGTGGCTGCGCGCTGTGCTACCCGGCAGTTGGCGGCTGAGGACAACTCAAAGGTTGTTGTTGCTGATCTGGAGACGAAGGTAGCCTCTCTGGAAAAGGAGAAAGTAGAGCTGCAAAAGCGCCTCGACAAATCCACTGAGGAGAAGGCGACTCTTACCACGGAGCTGCTTGCGTCCGCTGATCGAGCGGTGAAGGCGGAGGACGCCGCGAAGGCCGCCAAGTTGCTTGCTGAAGATGTTGAGAAACGTCGAGATGTGATGCAAAAACAGCTCCGCACCTTTAAAGAGGCTATAAAGACCGGCTCGGAGAAGTTGCAGGAAGAGCTTCCTGACCACCTCGCTAGGTATGGGCTTGTGACTCCGGATATGTTTCCGGAGGGCACCGACACAGTTGGCCTGGGCTCCTTTTTCTAGTGGCTTTGCGCTTGCATCGCCATGCTGGACGCCGGGGCACATTTCCATGAAGATATCAGTGCCATGGTCGCCGTCCGTACTCTCAGTGCCGCAGTGTACGGTCTTTTTCCCTCCGAAGCTGGACAGGCTAGCGGGGTGACGAAGGCTCAACTTCGCTCCCTTTGTGACTCATCCTTCCACTGGCCAGGCGAGGAAACTGTTTATCCGGAGACACTACCAGCTTTAGCGAAAAACATCGCCGTTAACTTCATGGAGCGCTTCTTCAAGGGCGAAGGTCGTGCCCTTGTACGACGTGAAGTCGAGCGGATGAAGCCCCAGGTGATTGTCTGCGCTCTTTTTTCTTTTTTTATTACGGAAAACCCGCTGACTTCTGGTTGCCATCGTTCAGCTCCAGGCCAAGGCTGATGCCATCGCGGAGCCCGTCCTCCAAGAAGCTGTGTCTGCCGAAGAAGGACCTGGTGGTGAGGGTGCGAATGGCGAAAACGGCCGCGACGCTACTAACGGAGCCCCGGCACCCGAAGACCAGACAAGGGCGTCCTCTTCTCGTCCTTCGACTGGCGAGGTGCTAGGGTCATTGTAGGCTGTTGTATAGGGGTCTTCTGGTTGTAACTATTATTTTTGTAAGCTAACACCTTCGGTGCCTGCGCAGGACCCTGCGTTGGCCCCTGCGCAGGTGACCAAAGGCGTGCTTCCTCACAAGCTTCATCGAGGGGATTTCTATGTCGCTGGTGCGTCCTGGGTGAAGTTCCATATTCGTTACCCTTTGGTTTCATTTGAAGAATTTTGGGCGGATAGGATGCGTGTTTACGACCTTCGGAATGCCGATACGAAGCGTTTTTTTGCCGAATTTCAGCGTGATCTTGAAAAACACACGAAGATCCTTGCTGATCGCATGCTTCGTCGCGAAATAAAACGGATTCTCTATACCGATAGGCCATATAGTGCTCCCGCCGGTCTCCGTGAGCCGAAGCCGGAGCCGGTGGACGAAGAGCCCCTGTCGCCTTATGAGTTTATGTACCGACACAAAGGCATCTTCGACGAGAGCTCTAGTTAATTTGCGTTGCCCTCGGTTTCAGGGGATGACTTCGAAGCATTTCTTCGACGGACAGCCGAAAAAATAATAGATGTGGCGGTCCGAGAAGTCATATCTGAGGTGGACCGCCTAGTCTTCGAGGAAGAGGCCTCGGATGTAACTATGTAATTTATTTCTTCGTGCCTTCGCGTGAAGTGTATCTTCGCGGTGTAATAAACCTGTACTTTGTGTGTAATAAATTATGTAATTTTTTGGCATTTATCCTTCGACTGTGCACAAATATATCCTGCGAAGCGCCACCCCCCCTTTGCGCGGGCGAGGTTACAAACGCCTTTTTGTTCGTTCATCTTCACCGGCGTCGTGCATGTTTCTTGTTTCACGAAGCGCCACCCTCCCTCGCTCGACTGGCGGGGATGATGACTGTGAAACGTGTTTTAGCCCCTCCAACCTCCTGTTTTAATTATGCACGCCTACAGGGTTCTTCGGCTCTTTTGCCGGAGAGGTTCGCGCCTAGCCTTCGACTTTGCTCGTGAGGACTTTCCACCCTTCGCTTTCTTGCGATGGGGGATCCTCGTCTCTTTTGCCGGAGAGGTTCACGCCTAGCCTTCGGTTTTCGCGTGACATTCCACCCTTCGCTTTCATGCGACGGGATTTTGTTAGGGGACCTTCGGCTCTTTAGCCGGAGAGGTTCGCGTCTAGCCTTCGGCTTTCGTGCGACAGGACTTTCCACCCGTCGCATGAAAGCGACGGGATTTTGTTAGAGGACCTTTGGCTCTTTAGCCGGAGAGGTTCGCGCCTAGCCTTGGCTTTCACGCGACAGGACTTTCCATCCGTCGCTTTCATGCATCAGGATTTTGCTAATCTCTCCGGAAGTGAAGCTAAGAGGAGCGAAGCCCTTAATCGGGGTTGTGCCTCGTGCTTACTTCTTTGAAGCATTATGGCTTGTACTTCGCGCCGATGACTCCCCTCTTCGCTTTGACGAAGAGGGATAGACGCTTCGGTGCCTTTGCAGTGTGCCTGTTCCTTCGAGACTTTTTTGTGGGGGCCTTGTTTATATTTCACAAGGGGTTACATAGGGTTCCGCCTCGTTAAAAACCTCAAACCTTCAGCGCCCGAGTGGGCACTTGAAAGCTTTCCCCGTGAGGAAAAGAGTACGGGCCCTTCGGTACATTGTGCGGATTTACACATGAGAAAAAAGGAAAGATGCAAAAAGAAAAAGAATTTTCCCTACAAGCCCCTTCGGTTATTTTCCTCCGGTGGCCTTTACACATTTCCTACACGTAGTACTTCTATAGCATGTCCTTGTTCCATGAATAAGGGTCTTCGGTGCCTTCTAGCGTGCGGAGCCTGCAGGCCTCTGGCCTTGCCATAGATGTGACGATAAATGGGCCTTCCCACTTGCTGTGCATCTTTCCCTTTTGCTTGGCCTTCGATATTCTTTGAAGCACCAAGTCGCCTTCTTTGATGTTTCTGGGCTTCACTTTCTTATTCTTCCACCTTCGTGTTTCCTCTTGATATTTTCCCAAGTTGATTGCTGCTTCTATCTTGCCGTCTTCGATTGTGTCAATTGAGGGCTTGATGTCTTCTTCGATATTCTCTGCCCTTCGGCTGTTCTCCAGGATTTGAGTTTAATTTCCTCGGGTGTTACGGCTTCTTCGCCATATAGAAGCTTGAAAGGGGTGAACTTCGTGGTCCTGGACTCTGTTGTGTTATGAGACCATATGACCCTTAGCAGCTTATCCGCCCATTTCCCCTTCGGCAGCTCAGTGATGATTTTCTTGATGCCTGCAAAGATGATGCCATTGGCCCTTTCCACCGCGCCATTGGACTGCGGGTGGTAGACCGACGCGAAGCATAAGTTGGTGCCAAGTTTAGTGGTGAACTCCCTGAAAGTTGCACAGTCGAACTGCTTGCCATTGTCCACTGTAATCTCCTTCGGGACCCCGAAGCGGCAGACGATGTTCTGCCAAAAGAATTTTTGCAGGTCTCCTGCTGTGATGTCCCTGAGTGCTTTGGCCTCGACCCATTTGGAGAAGTACTCTACCACCACAGTGGCGTACTTGTAGTTTCCTGGAGCTGTAGGCAATGGTCCAACAATATCAATGCCCCATCGCGCGAGGGGCCATACCGGAGGCAGTAGCTGCACCTCGTCGGGTGGGAATTTGCTGTATGGGGCATGCCTTTGACAATTTGGACATGTGCAAACCACATCGTGAGCGTCCGCCACAGCCGATGGCCAATAAAATCCTTCACGGAAAGCTTTGCCGACCAGGGCCATCGTTGCTATATGCGAAGAACACATCCCTGCATGTATCTCTTCAAGCAGCTGTTTACCCTCTTCGCATGAGATGCAATTTAGGAGTGGTGCGCAGACTCCCCCTTGGTATAACTCTTCGCCTATGATTCTGTAATTCCTGGCCTGAAGTGCCATTCTCTTTTCTTCCTTCTCATCCTCCGGGACGAAGTGTCCGCGAAGATAGGCCATTATGGCGGCCCTCCAGTCTTCGCTGGTTATGGCGTTGACGAATTTGGCTGGTTCTTCGACATAATTGACGGAGGCCTAATTTAATGTTTCGAAGAAGACATCTGGTGGTAATGGATCGAACTGCGCTGCTGCCTTCGCCAGTTGATCAGCTTGCTTATTCTTCATTCTGGAGAAACTGCGGATACTAAACCCGAGGAAGTATTTCTCCATGCTTCGCACTGCAGCCAGGTACTTCGCCAATTCTGGCTTGAGAGCGCTGTTTGACTTGTTTATTTGTCCTGTGATCAACTCTGAATCAGACCTGATTGTTAATCTTCGTGCGCCCAGCGCTCTTGCTTTTCGAAGACCCAAGAGAAGGCCTTCGTATTCTGCGACATTATTGGTGCACCCATTGAAGTCAAGTCTGACTGCGTACTTCAGTTGCGTATCTGAAGGTGCTGTCAGGACTGCTGAAGCTCCTGCTCCGTCTCTCTAGTAAGCCCCATCACACTCAAGTTGCCATATTGCTTCTATCTTCGGCTGCTCTTGCGAAAGTGTGACTAGGGTCCAGTCTGCGATGAAGTCTGCCAAGACCTGTGACTTGATTGCTGATCTGGAGACGAAGTCAATGGTGTGCTCGGCTACTTGCGTAGCCCATTTGCCTATCCTGTCGGACGCTTCTCTGTTTTCAAACATATCCCGAAGTGGGAAAGAGGTTGGAACCTTGATTTTGTGGCTTTGGAAGTAGTAACGAAGCTTGCGTGCTGCCATGACCACCGCATATGCCATCTTCTCCATTTTTGAGTATAACAATTTTGACCCGTTTAAGGCTTCGGAAACGAAGTATATAGGCACCTGTGTCAATGCCCCTTCGATCGTGTGCTCTTCGACGAGAGCAGCACTTACGGCTGCACCTGATGTGGAGATGTCTAACAGCAACTCCTTCTCCGAAGGGCTGGACATGACTGCCAACTTCTCAATGTACTGCTTGAGGTCTTCGAAGGCCTTTGCCTGCTCTTCACCCCATTCGAAGTTGCCTGAGCCTTTCAGCGCCTTGAAAAATGGAAGGCACTTCTCCGCAGATTTTGATATGAATCGGTTAAGCGAAGCCAACCTGCCTATTAACTTTTGCACCCCCTTTCTTGTAGTCGGCGGCTTCATCCACCTGATGGCTTCTATCTTCTCCAGATTTGCCTCAATTCCCCTTTCGGTTATCATGCATCCCAATAATTTGCCTCTTCGGACTCCGAAGACGCATTTCTCCGAGTTCAGCTTCAAACCATGACGGCGAAGGTTCGTGAAGGTCTTGGATATGATCCTCCTTCCTCTTGCTTCGGACAACGACATCATCGACATATGCGGAGATGTTCATCCCCAGTTGATCTCCTAGTACCTTCTTGATCATTCTGTTAAAAGTACATCCGGCATTGCAGAGGCCCTCCGGCATTCTCACGTAGCAATATGTCCTGAAGGGGGTGGTGAAACTGGTCTTCTCTTCGTCTGCCTTATTCATGAATATCTGGTGATAACCAGAGAAACAATCCAACATACTGAGCATCTCCGAGCAAGCTGCTGCATCGACCAGGGTGTCAATTCGTGGTAGTGGGTATTCGTCCTTCGGGCATGCCTTGTTCAAGATTGTGAAGTCAATGCACATTCGCCACTTCCCGTTCTTCTTCGGTACCATGACAACATTTTCTAGCCACTCCGGGTACTGGACCTCGCGGATGACGCCCGCGTCGAGCAATTTCTGCACCTCGGCCTGAGCCGCTTTCTGCCTTTCTTCGGACATTGTCCTTTGTCCCTGCTTTACTGGTTTTGCCTTCGGGTTCACCCTGAGCTCATGCTCGATGACCTCTCGACTGACCCCTCGCAGATCCGACGAGGACCAAGCAAACACGTCTTGATTGTTGCGAAGAAACTGTATAAGCCTGGCTTCTTCGGCCTCTTCGAGCCCTTTTCCGATGAGCACCATTCGGTCGGGCTCATCTTCGCACAGTGGCACCTTCTTCGTGTGTTCTGCCGGGGATACTCCCCCTGACTTCTCTGTCTCTTCACTGTTTGTGGCCTCATTGTCCTCATTTGGTGTTTCAATGACATGGACATTCTTGTTGCCGATTGATGCATTGTCTTCGCATCTTCTTGCTTCTTCCTGGTTGCCGAAGACTGTGACAATTCCTCCGGCCGAAGGTAACTTCATGCATAAATAGGACTGATGAATCACTGCTGCAAATTTAACCAAGGTGTTGCACCCGAAGATGGCGTTATATGGGTAATTGATGTCAACTACATCAAAGGTTATTGCTTCGGTTCTTTGTGCTGCTCCTTCGCCGAATGTGACATTGAGCTCTATCTTGCCCAGAGCTTCGATTCTCTTGCCTCCGAAGCCAATGAGCGGATACTGTGACTTGTGCAGGGCTGTTTCCGTGAAGCCCATTTTTACAAAGCACTGCCATACGAGGATGCCTGCGGAGCTCCCATTGTCCACCAGTATTCTCCCTACATCGTTCCCTGCGAAGTGCATTGAATTCTTGCCGATGTTGGCCCTTATGATGAGAGGGTCATTATGTGGGTAGTGTTGCAGCCGAAGGTCTGCCTGTGTGAAGGATATCGGGACATGCGACCAAGTTGTTCGGAAGCATTTGCCCTCGCTGACATGAGAAACTGTTCTGAAGTACTCATTGCGCTGCCTCTTCGTCTCAAGCACTGGTTCGTTAGATCCTCCAAAGGTGGCGTTGATGATGTTCACCCTGCTGCCCGAAGGTGCATCGATTGCTCGCTCTGGAATCTGCCCCGGCTCAAGTTTCGGAGGTGGAGGTAGATTTGTTGTGTCGCAAGACAATGGTATTGAGCTTCTGGCCCATGTCTGACTGTACTGCGGAGGTGGTAGCATTGGTATTGAATGTTGCGGAGGTGGTGCATACGGTAGCGGGTTGTAATTGAAAACTGGGTATGACACCGGCCAATTTGGTGTAGGAGCCCAAGTGGTTGCCGTTGCCGAAGACTGAGGTGGCAACTGCGAGGTATGATTGACTGGCTTCGCTGGCTGGGAATTCTGCCGATCAAACTCTTCTTTCCTTTCAATGGCGAAGGGGCATTCATTTGTCCAGTGGCCTTTGTCCTTGCCGTGGAAGAAACAGAATGGAATTTTCTCTCTTCGACCGCCGCTGTCTCTTCGGCCTTTGTTGTGTCGTTCTTCACGCTGGTGACGATCATCGTGGTTGGATCGTTCTTTGTGACGGTCCCTCTCGCCTTTGCCCCTGTGATGGTGTCTGTGCTCTCGGGGTCCTTCTTCGGACACGTTGTTCACTGTTCTTTTCTGCTTCGGCTCGTCAGCGTGCCACGGTTTTGAATGGGACCTCTCACTGTTTCGCGACTTCTTCTGCTCGTTCTTCTCCTCAAGCCTTCTCCTCTTCGCATGGTCAGATATGCAACATTCTTGCATTATCTTGAACAGCTTTGTGAGTGTCTTCGGCTTGCGCCGGGATATGTATTCTGCGCATGGTCCCAGGTTGATCCCCTTCACCACCGAATCGATGATGCTCTGGTCAGCAACATTTGGTGCTCTTGCGCGAATCTTCATGACACTCTGAAGATATTCTTGCAAGGTCATGTTTCCTTGCTTTAGATCGTGAAAATCGCAAGATGTGACTTCGTCGGGCCTCACGGCACGGAAACTTGCACATAACTCGAGGTGAAGCTGCTTCCAAGACAGAATGGTTCCTGGTGGGATGTTTGCATACCAACGCTGCGCCAAGCCCTTCAATGCAAGGACGAGCGCCTTCACTTTACACGCGGTGCCTCCTCCTGATGCTTCAATGGTGGCTTCGTATTTGAGGAGGAACTCTTCGGGGTCCGACTCCCCATCGAACTGCGGCAATATTGCTGGGTTGAGGCGATGAGGCCACTGCACCTCCTCCAGCTCTTCGGACAATGGTGATATTCTTTGATGCCTTCTTTGGTAACGCTCTTCGCCGTCTGACTCAGAATGGTCAGAAATCTCTTCGACCGGCACGAATTTTGAGCGGAACCTTGGTGGTTCTTGTTGCCGCGGGTTGACCCCGGTCATCTCCTTCTGCGGTGGTGGTGGTGGTGGTGGTGCCTGCAATTTCTCGAGCTGCAGCCGCTGGGCACGGAGCTTCTCCTGCATCGCCTTGCAGCGAAGCTCCTCCTCCCTCAACTTGTTATACTGCTCTTGACGCTCTGCTTCGGTGAGCATGGTCTGCTTCCCTTTCGCTCTTGTCGTCATCTGTGGCTCCGAAGGTTCTGCTTCCAAGGCCTGCTGCTGAGCCCTTCATGCCTCTTCGATGCGAGCGTCGATATGACGCATCGCCGCGATGTCTTCAGCTGAGATGCCAAGGTCCAAAAGGTTGACTTCAAGCTGGCCATCTGCAAGGGCGTCGACGGAGACGCCATCGCTGCTAGTCCCGTTCGCCTGTGTTGCTGCCGCTTCGCCCTGCGAGGGTGTTGTCGTCGTCGTCGTCGTGGTCGTCGTGTCCTCCGAAGTGGCTCCGGTGGTTCCTCTCTTCTTTGTCGCCACCATGTGGTGTATCGAACCGACGGGTGGGCGCCAAACTGTTGGTGGAGAGTGTTTCCGGAACGGACGGGCACTACAACAGTAATGAGCAGCACACAATTCAAGCAGTGAATATTCTCTCTCTCTATTCAATATGTCCCATCAGTGAATATTACAGGGGGTATTTATAGGTGGCATTACACCTCCTATGTACAATTACTCTTTTGCACCCTTACAATGGTTATATTCCTAGAATATTCCCGGACATACACGTGATTTCCATATCACAGCCTAGGTGCGGTACAGCTCAGAAGGGCCCACAACTCTAGGCGGCCCTCTTCGTCCTGACTGACGAAGACCGTGGGGCCCACCGATTACTCCTCGTCACGACGCTTGGGTCGCCCGGTCTTCGTCTTATGACCCGAAGATACACGAAGACGGGCCATCTCCGCACTTGCCTTTGGCATCGGCTTCATTGTTCCTGACGTCTTGTCTTCGCGCACCTTCGGTGACCGGCCCGAAGGTGGTGTCCCCAATAGAGTGTTAGAATGTTAAGGTGTGCTCTTTGTGTGTTGTGTGAAACGATGTGAGGAGACGTCATATTGCACTCATACCTCGCATGCATGCATACTCTCTCTTTTGGTCTCCAAATCTACACCAAATCCACTTAAAGTGTGGCAGGCTAGATTTTTTAGTCTCCCAATCTCGATGTTCATAGTGAATCTAACTATGAATCTAATGTACCATTCTATTAGAGTTTGCTACCCAATTATCAATCTTGTGTCGATCATATGTTCGATTTTTATCCACGCATTTTCCTTTCGCCTTTCTTTCAAATATCGTTCTCTATCCTTCATTCCCGATTGTTAACCTATCTTGTTTGATAGCAGGATGGTGTTGCATTCGGGAACCGAGCAGGATGGTGCTAGTGGTTCAGGTGGTAATAGTGACAACAACAATGCCCCTCTTCCTAACCCTCCCATTCACCCAACCTTCGTGGACATCCTTGCTCAACAAACTCAACTCCTTGGGCACATAGTCAACCAACTTAGCAACATCGGCAATCAAGGTCCTAGAACCTCAAGTTAACAAGTTCAGGGAATTCTTCCGCACCAATCCACCCATCTTCCATGGCTCCAAGGATCCTCTTGTTGCGGACTGTTGGCTTAACGTCATTGAAGAAAAGCTTGGTCTTATTCAATGTGATCAATATGAAAAGGTTCTTTTTGCCGCTCATCAACTTCATGACACCTCCGGGGCTTGGTGGCGGAATCTCAAGTCCTCGCGGCCCGCAGATTACCACTTCACATGGGAGGAGTTCCGGACGGCTTTTCAGTCCTTCCATATCACCAAGGGCATCATGGACATCAAGAAGAAGGAATTTCTCAATCTTACTCAAAGAAACCGTGATGTGATGGCATATGTCAATGTCTTCAATATCCTCTCCCAATATGCACCCGAAGAAGTGGTCACCGATGCCAAGAAGTGAGAACAGTTTTATGATGGGCCCTCCGAAGAGTTGCAAGACAAGCTCTCCACCATCAAGTTTGATGACTTCAATGACTTGGTTAATATTGCCATCCCGGCCGAGCATAAGATGAAGAAATTTGAAGCCAAGAATAAGCGCCCCGCTCCTACCTCGGCGGGTGGTACCTCCTCATGTCCACATGTGGGACCTCCTCCACCTCGTGCGCCGGGTGCTCAGTTTCCGCGCCCTATGTGGGTTGTGTGCCGATCTCCACCTCCGCAAGGACAATCTCCTAGGCCGGCCAATGCTTATTGGAGTAACCCAAATGTTGTCATAAAGGGACCATGCTACAATTGTGTTGGCGCGGGCCACATCTCCAAGAATTGTCCCTCTCCAAGACAAAGTGGTGCCTTTAATGCACCTAGACCCAATAACCCTCCACCACAAGCACCACGTCAGGAAGCCAATCCACAACAAGCTCCTAAGTGTGGCCGTCTCAACTACACCACCGCAGAAGAAATTCTGGAGCATGCCGAAGTACTCATGGGTACGCTCCTAATAAATTCCCACCCCGCCACTGTTCTTTTTTATTCCGGAGCAACTCTTTCTTTCATCAATAAGAAGTTCATGTTGCATAGTAAACTCTCAATACAAAACCTACAGGTACCCTACCATATAGAATCACCGGGTGGGGAGATCATCTATAGAAACATTGTGGATAGGGTTCCAATTCTCATTGAGGGAGTCACTTTTCATGCTAATCTTCTCATCCTAGACAAGATGGGTTTGGATGTAATCCTTGGGATGAATTGGTTAGGAAAACATGATGGGGTTATCAAATGTGGGCCACGCACCATCAATCTTTTGCACCCCTCTGGGAATAGGGTCCTACTCTCTCTTGCCAAGAAGGAAGTTTGTCTCTATGCTTTGACGGGTACCAAAGCCACTGCGTTGGAAGATATTCCCGTGGTGTGCGAATTTTCGGATGTCTTTCCAGAAGAATTATTGGGTATGCTTCCTGATCATGAGGTTGAGTTTGTCATAGAGCTTATGCTCGTGACGGCTCCTATCTCCAAACACCCTTACCGCATGCCACCAAATGAGTTGAAGGAATTGAATGAACAACTCAAGATCTTGTTGGACAAGGGTTTCATTTGTCCGAGCTCCTCTCCTTGGGGATGCCCGGCTCTCTTTGTGAAGAAGAAGGATGATAGTTTACAGATGTGTGTTGATTGCCGTTAAATGAGGTCACTATCAAGAATAAATATCCTCTTCCTCGTATTGATATTTTGTTTGATCAACTCTCTGGAGCTCGTTGTTTCTCCAAGATTGACCGAAGGTTGGGTTATCACCAAATCAAGATTCGAAGAGAAGACATTCCAAAAATGGCTTTCTCTACTAGATATGGTCTCTATGAGTTCACCGTCATGTCATTCGGCCTTACCAATGCACCGGCTTATTTCATGTATTTGATGAATAGCATCTTCATGGAGAAACTTGATGTCTTTGTGATCATCTTCATTGATGATATTTTTATTTATTCCAAGACCCAAAAAGATCATGCTCGTCACATTCATATTGTCCTCCAAAAGCTTAGAGAGCATCGTTTTTATACCAAGTTTAGCAAATGTGAATTTTAGCTTGAAGAAGTAACTTTTCTTGGTCATATTCTCTCTATGGATGGTATTGCCATGGATCATAGCAAGGTGCAAGATGTTCTTAATTGGAAGCAACAACGGAATGTTCTCTATGGATGGTATTGCCATCACGCCGGCGCGGGCCCGCCTCCACGTCATCCACCTGTGGCACTTTGTTGCGCCGCATGCATCGGCGTGATAATATGGTCTCGTCGCGCCATGTGGGCCAGCGTGACCAAAAAGGTTACGTGATGAAAATAAATTTTGGGAGGAGTTATTTTTAAAATATTAACAAAAAAGTTTAAAAAATCGCTTGATTAAGGACCGTTCGTGGATGCCATCGACTTTGAGTAACTTAGCGTGCTACCACATATCCGAAATAATGGTAAGGATGAGCCAATTACCTCCTTTGGCTTGGTCATTGAGGCCCGGTCCTCGATGCGTGTCCAAGAGGCTATGTGAGAGGCTTAGGGATGTCTCCGGTGGACCTATGTGACTCTCCGCGCAATCTAGGGGTACCCTCAATGGCTGAGACTTGTTGGGAACGGTTGACACGCCCCCTCATCCAATGTGATCAGTTGGGTGAGCTGCATGGTCTTTGTGTCGTGTGGGGAAAGAAATACTCCCTTGCAAGGTTATAATCAATTTGAATTGCCGTGCTCTCGGTTATAAGTAAGCTCATTGTCTGTCAAATTCTTCGTAGAGAGTTCCGTGTATGTTGAGCTGGTTCATGGTACCTTTTTGGTACCGTGCTTATTTTGCTCATAATCAACTAAAACTTGAGTTTTGGATGGGCAAGATTAATTAATTTTGCTAGAAAACTTGAGGATAGTTCAAAGAGCACTTGCTTGCAATAATTATTTAACCTTAAAGCCTCATTTGTTAAGCCCTTTGCATAATTCTTGCTTATTTATTCGCGTAAGCCTTGCGAGTACCTTTGTACTCATGTTGCTCCCTATCATAAGTTGCAGGTGAGCCGGAAGCTGTGTTTGGCTACTTCTATCTCACCAACCTAGGCGCGGGAGAGTAGTAGTTCCTTGCCTTGGTCTTGTTGTGCTCTCTTTGATCTTTCGCTACGTAGTACCTCTTTCATGAGAGCATGTTAATAACAATAAATTTTAAGTTTCTGTTTTAGTTATGTCTTTTGTGAACTTAAGGCTTGTAATGAAAGTTTGAACCCTCCTATGTTGAACTTGTAAGAGCATCTCCAAGAGTTTGCCATATTTTACTTGGCATATCTTGTGTTTTGCCAACTTCTAAAAATATATGCCAAGTAAAAAAAGAGCTTATCTCCAACAGTTTGGCATAATTCACTTGCCAAATCCAAATCTAACTTACATCAGGAACCCTGAGAGAGAAACAAAATTGTATTTATGCCCTTCCACCTCTTGAAAACTTAAATAAGGAACCCTTCTCTGTTATATATTTCTTTTTTCACCCTCCCACCTGACTAGAAACCACGATGCCAACCGCGCGCCGCGTGCGTATATTTACGCGCTGGAGGCTGGTTTTTCCCAAATTGCCAAAAATTGCCAAGTCTTTTGCCAAACTGTTGGAGGAGTATTTTTAATATTTTTGCCAAAAATCAAAGATGTCAACTTGATTTGCCAAACTCTTGGAGATGCTCTAAGACTTAAGTGTTAAACCTTTGTAATGGTTTAAAACTGCTCATTATGGTGCTTCGGCAATGTATCTGAATGTAAACGGTATGTGTATATGCTTGATCTTGGACATATAGTGGAAGCACATACTCGGACTACCGAATTTAATATTATTTTGAACGAATGACGTGTCGAGTGTTCGTGTTTTTAGATGTGAATTAACACGTAGCACGCTCTCTGGTGAGCACGTGTTAGGCCTCGTCTTAATGATAATAACCGACGGTTTACCTGTCAAAATTGGACGAAAATTGGACGGTTCTTACGCTCCCCGCCGCCAGCGAGCTCCTCACGAGCTCCCAACCGTCGTGGCCATGGCTGCCGCGGCCGCTGTAGCAGACATCCCTCTCCCCTGTCCGGAGTCACAAAAGTGGAATCTCCTCATCCTCCTCTCTCTCCCCATACCCTTGGATTCAAGAATGGTGTCCGGAGCCGCCACCAGCTCGAGCTCGAGCTCGAGCAACCCAGCCATGGTGTCCTGGCAGGGAGGAACACGGGCTATTGTCTTCTCTGTTTATCTCCTAAGCACGAATGGGCTTGGTTCTTTATGGACCAAAGGCACCGTTGCTGGGCTGTCCAGCCCACAGACTAGGATGGACCACGTTGTGCTACTGATTATGGAAGCACTTAATCAATATTCTTTTCTATTTTCGAAATTTAATTAGAAGCCACCAATTACAAAGCCATACCTCACCCATCCAAGCTCCGACTGAGTTGTTTCTTTTTCCTAAATTCCTATGAAATCATATACTATCTATTCCACCTATTTTCATCTCCGTTTGAGCTCATTTTATTTTATATTTGTGCTCGCTTGTGTTGTCCATCAATTGTGCCATTCTCGCCCGTAGTTGGCGGAATGATGGAGGAGGAGAAAACTGAGGAGTTCGAAGATCAGTACCGCGAGGAGGAGTTGGCTGAAGGCTTTCAAGACGGCAATTCCAACCTATTTCCTTTTAATCATATTTATCCCAGTTTTCAAACACAACCTGCATATATATATATATAAAAATATATATATATATAAATATATATATATGTCTATATATATGTCTATATATGAATACCTTAGTCTTAGTATATAAAAATATATATGTCTATATACTATATGTATGGTCACATACCCAATATATATCATCATAGATATTCTAGTATGAACACATACTCCATGTACATATTCTTTGTTGCATCAGATACGTACTACATCATAAGATACACACGTGGGAGTAGCTATAAAGGAGGATATATATATATATATATATATATATATATATATATATATATATATATATATATATATATATATATATATATATAAAAGTTATTCGGTACCCAAGCTGATCCGCCCGCGTCCCCGATCGGGCTTGCCCACCCCGCGCACGCGCCTGAGGCTCATTCGGATTTTTCGCAATCGACGGTTTCTGCTGATTTTTTTTCCAGTTGTCCGTTGTCACCCACGATTCCCACGTTAATAGCAGATCGATTCGTCCGTCCGTTCCGTTCCGTTCTCCGCCCCTCCCGTCGTCGTCGCCCCTACCTCCGCCGTCGCCTGCTGGAGTCCCGAGACCTGAGTCCCTAGGCATTTCGCTTCGCAGGAAGCGGCGCTGCGTGCATCCAGCTTCCTCCACGCGCTCCATCTCCGGTTGCTCGCGCTGGATCCCCGGCAGCAATGCGCCAATTCTCCACCTGCTGCGCCAGCCACTGGCAGTCTCGCACTCGTCAGGTAGAGCCTGGGCCTGCTGGTTCAGCTTCATTTGCGCAGATTTTTAGCTAGTCGCCCCAACTCCGCCTCGACTGCGGCGGCGAGGCGATTGTGTCGTCATCAGCACTGCCTCACTCTCTCCTGCCGGCGCTGCCGCCAGGCCAGCTAGATCCAGGTTAATTACATCGGCACCCATCGTTCCAGATATTGGAATCTGTGAAGGAGGCATCGACCGAAGGTAATTGCAGATAGGAATTCTTTGATATATCCTACGAATGACTTCAAATCCTAATATTTCTTTGTCGCTTGCAGATCAGTCTCCAAAAAGAGAATGAACTGATCTGTTGATTGATTGTGAGCATAATCACCTAATCTGAGCATCTAGATTTGGATTTGCCGGTGGCTGTACTCAAGTCAGCGCGGTTCATCCCCGCTCCTTCCTGTTTGCCCGTACCGTTGGTTTTTTTCCGGTTCTTTTTCACCCATCGCCAACGATTCCCCCGTCGGGTCATTATTTTCGTCTATATTGGATTCGTCCGTTCCATTGCTTCCGCCGTGATTGATTGAAAAGAAAAGATGCTGAAAATTACAATTCTTCTTCTGTGGCGTCCGCCGCACCAGTGGCTGTATCAATTTGGGTGGGTTCATCCTTTCATTAGTGAGAAGGTGCGTCTGAATGAGAGCCCCGTGCCCCCATGTTCAGATCATGAATGGGTCCCCTTGCGTGCATAATGATCTCTGTGTCTTGAATGCGGCAACCTTTCTAGGATGCTGCTGCTTATGAAGCATGCCCGTGTCCATGGTTTCTGTAGTGGCCAGGTGCATGCAAGTTTTAGATTATTCTTGCCTTGGTTAGTCTGCATCTTCTTCATCTTGCCTATGTATGAGCTTGTGTTGCACGTTGTTCTTGCACGTTATTCCTTTTAGTGCTTTTCCTTCTCTCCTTTTCTTATGTGCTCAGTCAGCTGGAATGTTATATATTTGGTAGCTGGGGGACTTGTAACTTGTTTGATGTCTGGTAGCTGGTTTGCACTTGTAAAGTACTATAATCAGCAACTGGCGGATACTTTATTTTTCATCAGTATTATAGAATTAAATAGTCTACGTTGCTTCATTTAATTAGGAGATATGGTACAGTGGTACTAGTACTGCTCTTAATAAGATGTGGTACTCTGTAATTGTTTGCTACTCTGTGTGATTGTTTGCTACTAGCCTGCTACAGCCTTCAGCTTGTGTGTCTCTGGCTGCTACATTCAGTACGCAGATGTTTCTGGATGCGTAAATTTAGGTGATACATGTTTCCCAAACATCCAATTTGTTTACTGGATCATTCAATCTGGTGTCCATCAGTATTATAGCATTAGATAATCTCTGTTGCTTCACTTAGTTTACTCAATCATTTAATATAAGAGGTTAGATGGTTTCCATCTTGCAGTCTTGTAGCAATTTAGTCTGGATACTAGAGTGTACTTTTTTTTCTCGAACGGTGCAGGAGGACTGCACGTCATTTCATTTAAGATAGAAAAAAGGAAAGAGCACAGAGGTTAGACAACCCCTGTACTCTGTACAACTCATACAAATAGGTCGACTCTTACAAAAGAAACAACCCATGACCACGCCCCTAGGACCCAAGGTGTCGGGGCATCCAACTATCGAGGAGCTCCTTGAGCTTGGATGCTCCTGCCATGCACCAAAGAACACACTCGCTAGACACTGTCTGGAGTAGCAACTGAACACTTGGTCGAGCACCCTCGAACACACAAGCATTGCGATGCTTCCAGATCTCCCACGTGATCAGGATGATGAGGGAGTTCAGACCCCTGCGACGATCTTTAGGCACAGATTTTATAGTTATGCTCCACCAAGCCGAAAAACTGGTCGTTGAAGTGGCAGGCCCGGCAATGACCAAATTCAGGTGCTGAGATATTAGCGACCAGCATTGCCGGGTGAACACACAAGTGAGAAGGTGATGCTGGGCTATTTCTGGAAGAAATCAGAGGAACGGAAGTTTGTGGGGGAACCGTGCGTCTCTATCTTGAGTATGCCGGGTTACGTGTTATCTTGGTGCATCTCAATGGAACAAAACAATGTACATATATAGACCCCGACTAGGCTCGGCCAGCTTCATCTACAAGTAATCTAGTTAACAACCCTATCTATCGTTACAACAGAATCACAACAACTTAGAGTCGGCCGAGCCTATCAAGATCTATTACGTTACAAGATATTGTTCAACTATAATATCTAACACTCCCCCTCAATCTGACCTTCTTAGGTTAAGATTGTTCTTGAACATCTCAAGCTGTCGCACCGTGATTGGTTTAGTAAAACCATCCGCAACTTGCTCCTTTGATGAGATATACTCAATATCAAGTAACTTCCTGGTTACTCTTTCTCGTACAAAATGATAATCAACTTCTATATGTTTTGTACGTGCATGAAGTACTGGATTAGCTGAAAGATACTTAGCTCCAATATTATCACACCACAACTTTGCTGCCTTTGGCGCTGGGAACCCAAGCTCATACAACAAAGTCTGAATCCACACGACTTCAGCTGTTGCATCTGCTACTACTTTATACTCAGCTTCAGTACTTGATCTTGAAACCGTTGCCTGTTTTCTAGCACTCCAAGAAACAAGATTAGATCCAAGGAATACAGCAAAACTTCCAGTAGAACGTCTATCATCAAGACCCCATGCCCAATCTGCATCAGAAAAGGCACTAACAAGCAAAGAATTAGACTTGCATATCTTAATTCCAAGCTTAGTTGACTATTTCAAATACCTTAGGATCCTTTTAACTGCTGCCCAATGCACTGTAGTAGGGGCATGCAAAAATTGACAGACCTTATTAACAGCAAATGAGATATCAGGCCGTGTCAAAGTCAGGTACTGAAGAGCACCAACTACACTTATATAATTTGTTGCATCACTCGGTCCAAGAGGTGATCCTTCATGAGCCGATAGTTTCTCAGAGGTGGAAAGAGGTGTGCTAACTAGCTTACAATATGTCATGCCAACTCGTCTCAGCACATCATTAGCATACTTTTCTTGTGTCAATATAATGCCACCTCTGACTTTGTTAACTTCTATTCCTAAGAAGTAATGCAACTCACCAAGATCCTAAAGTGCAAAGTCTCTGTTGAGATCTTGTAGAAGTGTCTTAGTCGCCTCTTGAGTAGAGCTAGCAACAATGATGTCATCAACATAAACCAATACAAAAATAGTTATTGGTCCTTTACTATAAAAGAATAGAGATGTGTCAGCCTTTGAGGATTTAAAACCAAGTTCATGCAACTTTGTACTCAACCGGGAATACCACGCTCTTGGCGCCTGTTTTAACCCATACAAAGCCTTGTCCAACTTACATATAAAATTCGGTTTTGAAGTATCCTCATATCCTAGTGGCTGACTCATATAAACATCTTCCTCAAGAAAACCATGTAAGAAAGCATTACTCACATCTAGTTGTCTAAGACTCCATCCTCTAGAGATAGCAATAGACAAGATAACTCTGACAGTTGCAGAATTAACAACAGGGCTGAAAGTATCCTCATAGTTTATTACATACCTTTGTTTGAATCCTTTTGCAACCAAATGAGCTTTATATCTATCAAGACTACCATCAGCTTTTCGTTTGATTTTATAAACCTACTTGCAATCTATGACATTAACACCCTTCTGAGGAGGAACTAGATGCCATGTTTTGTTGTTTATCAAAGCATTGTACTCTGAATCCATAGCTGACTTCCAATTTTTATCATGCAAAGCCTCATCTAAATTACATGGTTCACCAGAAGAAGTAAATAAACCATATTTAACAGTGCCATGTGTATACCTTCTCTTTTCGAATGCCACTCATCAATCTTGTTTTTGGCCGGAGAGGAATATCAGCTGATGATGCATCTGTAGCCCCTTGTGCATGTGTTGACACCTCTGAATGATCCGGCGCAGAAGATCCCGCACCAGGAGGCGCCTCGAGCTATTCCCCCTCGCTTGCGGAGCCGTGCGACTGCGTGGCAGACGGCGATTGGAGCGGGGCGGAGCACTGCAACGTGTCGGGCGCTGACGCAGGAGCAAGCGTGACGCGGGGCGCAGATGCGGTCGGCGCCGTTGAGACTAACGGCGCAAGTGTCGCCGCCGCCATATCAACACCGGGATTAACACCCGATCCTCCTCCATCTGCTACATCCACCCTGCTGCATGCACCATCATTCTCACCAGAAACATTAGTAGTATTAGAGAAATCAACCATATGGTCATGTGCATGTCCCAACTCAAAGGAAGGATTAAGAAGGGTGGGAGGAAGGAGGGAAATTTCAGATCTCAGACGTGCCCCAGCATTTGAGTGAAGTTTGGAGAAAGGAAATTGTGTTTCATCAAACACAACATCACGTGAAATATATACTCACCCGGATGCCACATCAAGGCACTTGAACCCTTTGTGGGAATTGCTGTATCCTAGGAACACACATTCCTTGGATCGAAACTCAAGCTTATGCTTGTTAAAGGGGCGAAGATTAGGCCAGCAGGAGCAACCAAAGACACGAAGAGATGAATAGTTTGGTTTTTGTTTAAAAAGGCGTTCTAAGGGAGTATCATAGTTGATAACCTTGCTGGGAACACGATTAATCAAATAAGCGGCGGCCAAAAAAGCTTCATCCCAATATTTAAGGGGCATAGATGAATGAGCTAAAAGAGATAGCCCTACTTCTACAATATGGCGATGCTTTCTTTCTGCAGAGCCATTTTGTTGGTGGGCGTGGGGACAGGATACTCGATGAGATATGCCTACTTTTTCAAAGAACGTGAGGAGGCGCTGATATTCACCCTCCCAGTCAGTTTGAATAGAAATAATCTTGCGATCAAATAATCTCTCAACAAGGTTTTGAAACTCATGAAACTTTTGGAATACCTCGAACTTAAATTTAAGCAGATAAATCCAGGTAAATTTGCTATAATCGTCAATAAAACTCACATATTAGTTCTTGCCCCCAACAGAATTTGATGCAGGACCCCAGACATCTGAATAAATAAGTTCCAAAGGAGAGCTAGAGGAATTCAGAGATTTATTATAAGGTAGCTGATGACTCTTGCCTTTTTGACATGCATCACAAACTGACTCTTTATTGGACTCAGAAGAACACGGAAGATTATTTTTGCTATGACTCTACTAACAATAGGATTGGAAGGGTGGCCCAAGTGACTATGCCACCTCTCTAGTGACGGTCTAACAGCTCCAAAGGCTTGCTTTATTGGTGTTGTAGGAAGAGGATAGAGCCCATTGCGACATCTCCCTTTAAGAATCGTGTTCTTCGTTGCCTGGTCCTTGATAAGAAAGTAATCAGGATGAAATTCAAGAAAAGCTGAATTATCTCAAGGCGATGAACAGAAACAAGATTTTTCTTAGCATTGGGAACATGAAGGATATTTTTAAGATGTAAATCACGAGATTGAGTTGGGACAATTGTATGACCAATGTGGTTGATTTTCATACCTTCTCCATTGGTCGCATGGTTCTGATTGCTGGTGATGTGGTCGGTGGAGCCGCTGTCTGTGTACCACACTGTGTCGCCACCATACGAATAGGCAGTGTTTACGAGCTTCTCATCAGCAACATAGTCTTCATCAAATCTATGCCAGCACTCAGAGGCAAGATGGCCCTTATTGTAGCACACTTGACACCGAGGACGCTGCTGAGAGTTGTTGTTGGAGTAGTTCTGCTGCTGTTGCTGCTGGCCGCCGCTGCGGTTTGATCCACCGCCATGGCCGCGACTAGTACTGCGCCCACGGTAACCATTGTTACCGCGACCGCGACCTTGACAGCCTGGCGGATGGCTCTGTCCACGGCTGCCATTTCTGTTGGCAGAATTGGCAGACGAGGACGAGTCGCCCAGCTGTAGATCAACTCTATTCTCGAAGCTCAGAAGTTGGGAATAAAGATCATCAAGAGAAATAGGGTTTTCTTTAGTCATGAGAGCAGAAACTATTGGATTGAAATCATCATCCAAACTGTTGAGGTTGTAGGCCACCAGCTCTTCGTCTTCAATTGGCTTGCCCGAAGCAGCAAGCTCATCCCCGAGAGATTTCATCTTCCCGAAGTAGTCGGAGACATTCATGGTCCCCTTCTTGGTGGTGGCGAGCGCGAGCCGGACATTGAGAGCCCGTGCACGCGTTTGCGAGGCAAACATGTTGCCGATCGCCCTCCATGCTTGTGCCACCGTCCTTGTAGCAGCAACTTGCGCTAGCACATCCCTTGATAGAGATGTGAGGAGGAAGCTTAGGATCTATTGATCCCGAGCCTCCCATTCTTCGAACGCCGGATTTGGGAACTTCACGGTCTTGCTGTCTTCCTTGTGATCAATCTCGACATCTGGAGCAGTGGTTCTTCCGCTGATATGGCCTTTGAGGCGTGCGCCGCGAATGGCCACGAGCACTTGCGCTACCCACATTGCATGATTTTGCTTTGTGAGCTTCTCCATAACTTGAGCGCCGGCGAGAGGGTTGGAGGAAGAAGAACTAGAGGCCATGGATGAGATCTAGTTCTAGGTGGCTCTGATTATCATGAAAGAAATCAGAGGAACGGAAGTTTGTGTGGGAACCATGCATCTCTATCTTGAGTACGTCGGGTTACGTGTTATCTTGGTGCATCTCAATGGCACAAAACAATGTACATATATAGACCCCGACTAGGCTCGGCCAGCTTCATCTACAAGTAAACTAGTTAACAACCCTATCTATCATTACAACAGAATCACAACAACTTAGAGTCGGCCGAGCCTATCGAGATCTATTATGTTACAAGATATTGTTCAACTATAATATCTAACAGTTTCATGTTCCTAGTCGCAAAGAGGGCAAGCAGCTTGGTGGGGTAGGTCCCGCTTGGCGAGGCGATCAGCAGTCCAAATGCATTGCTTGATGGCTAACCAGAGGAAGAACTTGCAGCGCAAAGGAGCCCAGCTCTTCCAGATTCGCCTCTAGGGTGGAAATCTGATGGAGCCGACAAAGCAGGCAGCATAAGCTGTTTTGCTGCTATAAGAACCTGACTGACTTAATTTCCACCGGAACTAATCAGGTACGCCCTGCTGTAGAATTACCCCATCCATAAGGTCCCAAACCTGTAGATACTCCATCAAGACCTGAATTGTTAAAGCACCTCTGATGTCACGAACCCACCCTCTATTTTGTAGTGCTTGAGCTATTGTCCTTGACTTTCTCACTCCTTCTGGTACAGCTTTGAATAAATTGGGGGCTAATTCAGCCAGTGTTCCCCCATTAAGCCACCGGTCTGTCCAAAATAGGATGTATTCGCCGTCGCCGACCACTGCATCAACTGCCATTTCAAAAAGAGCTTTTGCTTTCGCTAGCACTTGAATCGGGAGACCAGCTCAAGGTCTGTTGGGATCAGTTTTTTGTGCCCAGAGCCACTGTATCCGTAGTGCCCACCCAAAAACTTCCAGATTATGAATTCCCAGACCACCATATTCAAGAGGCCGCTGAACCTTGTCCCAAGAGACCAGGCAGTTATCGCCATTAGCTTTTTCCTGACCCTTTCAGAGGAAACCCCTTCGTTTTTTGTCAATTGCTTTGATTACCCATCGAGGAAGATCCAAAGCAATCATCGTGTAAGTGGAAGTGGCTGTCAGGACTACTTGAGTTAACACCAGCCGCCCAGCCCTATTCATAAGGGAGGCCTTCCACCCCGGCAGGTGATCTGCCACTTTGTCAATGAGAGGGAGTAGAACTTCCTTGCTGGTTTCCTGATGGTGAGAGGCAGCCCAAGGTATTGGCAAGGAAAATTTAAAATTGAACACGCTAAAACCTCTGTCGTGCGCTGCAGGTCCTCCTCGGAGCAGTGAATTGGAGAAGCAGAACTTTTAGACAGATTGGTGTGGAGCCCCGAGCCTTGCCCAAATAAATCGAGTAGAAACTTCATGACCCGGAGATCATTGCTGGTGGGGCGAAAGAAGATCACTTCATCATCAGCATAGAAGGAGGCTCGGTGTGCAACCTGCTGAACTGCTAAGGGTTGCAGAAGTTGCTGTTGGATGACAAACCTGATTAATGAGTTCAGTACATCCATTATTAGGATGAAAAGCATTGGGGAGAGGGGATCCCCTTGTCGAAGACCAAGATCGTGATAAATGACATCACCCGGCACCCCATTGACCAAAATCTGTGTGGACGAAGTAGAGAGGACCAAACAGAGCAGGTTGCACCACTTCTGGCCGAACCCCAAGTGCTTCAGGACCTCAATTAGGAAAGACCAAGAGACTAAATCAAAAGCTTTGGAGATATCCAGCTTGAGTAGGATGTGAGCTTCTTTCTTGCTGTGTAAGGCCTAAACCATCTGCTGAACAAAAAAAATTATCTTGGATGCTTCGACCTCTGACAAAAGAACTTTGGTTTGGAGGGACCAGATTGGACAGCAAGGGAGCAAGTCAATTGGCCATGATCTTGGTCACCAGCTTAGCAAGGCTGTGAATCAAACTTATCGGCCGGAAATTCTTGACCGAGATAGCATCAGGTTTCTTAGGGAGCAAGGTGATAAAAGCTGTGTTGAGCTGCCTGAAGCGAGCCACATGACCTTGCTGTATTACTGAGAGTGCTAGCATAATATCATCCTTGATTATATTCCAGTAGGTTTTGTAGAAACGTCCGGTGAAGCCATCCGGTCCTGGTGCTTGATCTAGCGGCATATTTTTACTGTAGTCCAAACCTCCTCCTTAGAGAAAGGTTCTTCTAGCACCGAGAGATCATGCCGCTGCAATCCAAGGGCCTCCAGATCGATTGTGTGATCTCTAACCTCTGCTGTACCCAGCAGGTTTTCATAGAACTGCAGCACAACCTCTTGTTTTCCTTCTTGGTCGACAATGATCTGCTCACCCACTTGCAGCTTAGCAATGAAATTCTTTTTCTTTTTGAACCGAGCTTGTTGATGGAAAAAAGAAGTGTTTGCATCCCCTTCACGGAAGTTTAAAATCCTGGAACGGAGTTGGGCAATGGTGTGCTCGAAAGAGGCCAAACCAAGGCAATGCAGCTTAAGTTTTTTCCTGAAGTTTTCTTCTCTCTCGCTCAGATCCCTTGAGTCCCTAGCTATCTCATGATGGTGTAGGATCTCTTTTGCAATTTCCAATTGGAGTTTGACATTGCCCACCTTGCGCTGCCCCCACCTCTGAAGATCTCTACTTAGTCGCTGCAATTTCAGAAACAGGCGCTCGACCGCGCAAGAGGAGTTCACAAGTGCATTCTAGTTCTGCTGAACCGCCTCAAGAAAACCCGGAAGCTTCATCCAGAAACTTTCAAAATGAAAATGTTGGTTGCCCGCGGACGCAACCTTCATCCCGAGGACCAACGGACTGCAAAACAGCATCAGGGAAAACCTCCTCCCAGTTCACACAACAGAAGACGCGATCCAACCTGACCAATGTTGGAGAAGACCGTTCGTTATTTTCTTCCCAAAAGGGGGATTTCCTTAACTTCGACCTCGTCGAGAAACCGTCTGAACCTTCCCTTCATTGCCCTATCGAGGTTGGTGTTGTTCTTGTCTTTAGCTTGGTAAATAAGGTTAAAATCCCCAGCCATAATCCACGTTCCCGAGCAGAGGGTGCGAACGTCCCTGAGTTCCTGCAAGAACGCCACCTTCTCAGCATCTGCCTGCGGCCCATAAACACCTGTAAACCACCAATTGCGACCTTCCTGCTCAGCAAACTGAACCGAAACTGAGAATGTATCCACCCTGGAGGATAAAGCTTGGCAGACGTCACTTTTCCATGCAATCAGAACTCCCCCTCCGGGTGTCAATGGCTGGCAGATCAACAAATTTATCATAAGCAGTACCAAACACTAACAGGAAGAGGCGCTAAGACAAAGCAGCGACCTTAGTTTCTTGAAGACACACAATTGGTGCATTTACAGAATGGATAACATCTATAGAATTGCGCCGATCAGCTTGGTTAAGACGACGCACATTCCAAACTAGAATAGAGGAAGGATTCATTGGAAAAAGGGGAGAGAACGACCAGGAACAGAGGGTCAGAACCCAAACCACGTGCCGGTGCCACGCACCTGCAAATCCTCATCGGGCGTCCAGCCGAGGATAGCAGCCATGGTAGCCATGTGGCTGTCAGAGAGCATCTGCCCAAACGTCTTGAAGTAGGCCTCTTGAGTTTTAGGATCAATCTTCTCTGTAGCTTCAAAACCGAGGCTCCTCATTACTTTCCTCTGCACAACCGTAGTCACCGGACCCGGCGAACAGGGATTAGCGCCGGCCACCTGCCTGCTCCGGCGCGGGAGAGAACCAGGGGGGAGGGAAGAGACAGTCAATTGGCTTGCGAAGTTCCTGGAGTTGACGAGGCGGTGATAATGCCAGAGTAGGTGCCACCGCAGCAGGTGGTGAAGAAGGCCCAGCTTGGTCGAGGCCGCGTCATCGACGAGAGTAGACCTTGAGGGGGGTGGCTGTAGGTCGGGCAGTGACCGCCTCCCCAACCAGCCTAGCAAAAGCCGAGGTGTTGGGGACCTGAACCAGCCCCGCGTCGGAGCCAGCTCCACAGGTGTCCTCGACCACCATCCCCACGGTCGCCAAACCAATTGGGTCGACCATGACAGGAGTTTCCGCCGCCAACAAAGAAACGAATGCCGCGACCATCTCCTCCGAGTCATGGTCGGCCGCCGGTGGGGAGGTCACAATAGCCGGTGCAGCATCCGGCGCCGCCACAGGGGAAGAAGGAGCACCTGGGCCACTCTCGGGCTGAGATCCCAGCTCTCCCTGGGTCGAGGAAGAAAAAGGCCAAGCAGAAATATCAACCGGCCCAGCAGCACCATCGACCTGAGGCCCCACCTCCACGGGAAAGGGGGGCACGGCAGGGCATGTCGCCTGGGCTCCAGTGACGGCATTAATGCCAGCAACAAAGGAGGTCTCCACAACTAACTCCACCGCATCGTAACTTGGATCCGCATCCCCCATCACCCGCAGGAACATCGAAGGTCCGGCCCCATCGGGAGAAGAGAGAGCCGCCAAGACTTGAAGGCCCTCACACGTAACCAAGGCGGTGCCTGTGGAATGTGAAGGGGAAGGGGCGTCCACCACGTGGTCCCGAACCACAGGGAGAGACCCCAGCCGCGCATGCACCGAAGCCCGTGGTTCAACAGAAGCTGCACGCGCCAGAGGGGTTCGCGGCAACCTGTCCTACCGCCACCGCCGACGGCCACGCTCGTCACCCTCAGCTAGAGATGGAACAGGGGGATCCCCGGGTACCACCGGCTGCTCCACGAGGGCCACCGAGATGCTGATTGGGTAGACCAGTGTGCGCCTCACTGGACGAGAACCACCAACCGCCAACAAAGGCTCCAAAATCTCGAGCTCCAACTCCGGCGGGATCAAGCCCGGGTGCGAACACCAGGCGATCACCGTGAACACATCCCGTCGATCCAAAGTAGCAGGGTGAATTTCACTGATCGAACAATGATCGTTGAGGAGTAGCGCAGCAGTAGCTAGCTCCCAAGCGTGGGCAGGGATGCCGCACAAGTTGATCTCCACTGCGACAAGCAAGGACGCTGCTGTAGCATGTAGGAATCTTGTCCAGCGCATCACGTGCAGATGGAGGGATGGGGTGATGATAGGCCGCCCGCCATTGAGCACCCTCTCCACCAGCTGCACGCTTGGCAAGATCAAGAGGAACCGCTCCGGCCCAAAGCGTAGAAGGGACAATGAAGCTACCTCGATCTCAAACCGGCTGGCCACACAACCAAGGATGGAGTCAGGGTCGCCAGCGATCACGGAGATGACCAATCTGTAATATGTTCATTCAAATGATTATTTTCAGGAAGTCAATCTATAAAAAGACAGCACAGTATATTCAAGTGTTTTTTTCGCAGGAGATGAGGTGGACACCATGATCTCTATTGACAGTGCCATATTTCAGCGGTACCCATCATCACCATTAGCTGTTTAGTGACAGCTCCCCTTGTTCATCACTTGATGGATTTTGTGGTTCGAAAGGATTTTACATGGATATTTTTTTGGGCCATTAAAATCTCAAGTCTTTATGAAGAGCAGATCTAATACAGGATGATTCCTTTCTCAAGAATGTGCTTTTATAATCCAAATTTACATATGGCGATGAAGCAAAAAATATATATGTATTTGTGATCCTAAATTAAGCATCTTATGTTTTATCTTATTGCACTTAATGTAAAGAACAGTTAATTTGGACTGAATAACGCATTACCTGCCAATATAAACAAATTGCTATTCAATTAGCCCTAACATCAGTGGCTAACGGAGCTGCAAAACTTTTTCTTAGAGCAGCAATGCCTTTTGTTTTCCACCGCTCTGGGCATAAGAATCAATTTTTCAAAGAAGAATCAATTTTCCAATCGCACGCTTGCTCGCGGCAACGTATTTTGTTTCCTTCTCTGGCAATTGATTCGTGGCTTCTTGTATATGGCTGACATCAGCCTTGCTTGCAGCTCCAAGAGAGCAAATACGTTGTGGGCGTGCGTGTCGTGCTAGGGTTTGGTAGTTTGTTTCTCTCAGCGCTCCGGAGAGACGGGTCACGGTCAAACTGGCCTCCGTCGGTGGGCCTGAAAAAAGGAGGGCCGGAGAAGCGATCGCGAGGTGGTGTGGTGCGCGCGCCAGCGCGCGCGGTCGCTCTGCGTCGGAGGGGGCTCGGGTATGGAATAGTTACTGGAAAGACTGGCGCGGTGTTGCCGCGCCATGACTTGTAGCTCAGTGATTGGTACGAAAGCTGGGAATGTTTTTTGCGAAATTTTTTGCTATGGATTAATTTATAGAAACTTTAGGGTATTATTATTTGGTTAGAATGCAGGGTCGTGGGTTGATTGTCATGGATTTGGGGGGCTTTTCTGCAAAGTTTTGGGCTGTGGGTACATTTTTAGGAAGTTTAGGGCCTTTTTTGTAAAAGTATGTGGACTGTGGGTTAATTGCTGTAGAGCTCGAGTTAGTAAAAAGTACATGGATCGCGAGTTGATTGTCATAAAGTTACCTGAGAGGTGGCTGGATCGAGAGAGTTGTCGTAAAATTGCCGGAGAGGTGGCTTGAATAAATGGTATTTATGAAAAGCTCGAGGGGTTTCAGTAAATTGCCAGAGGAGTGGCTGGACTACATTTTAATTTTGATAAAGTTTGGGGGAGTTTTGTAAAATTGGCAGCCCTGCTGGCATTCGTTCAAAGCTTGAGGTGGTTTCTATAAAACTGCCTGAGAGTTGGCTTGATTAAAATTGTATTTATATGAAGCTCGAGGGGGTTGCCGTAAAACTGTTTGGGAGGTGGCTTGAGCAAATGCTATTTCCGCGAAGCTCAAAGGGGTTTCTATAAAATTAACTGAGTGTGGGCTAGACTACATATTAATTTTAATAAAGTTCAAGGGTTTTTTTTATAAAATTGCCAAGCCTTCTGGATAATCCGAGCCATCCATGCGCGATCCACAGAAATTCAGGATGACGTGGCTCAAATTGTATTTCTATAAAGTTCGAGGGGGTTGCTGTAAAACTGTTTGCAAGGTGGCTTGAGCAAATGCTATTTCTGCAAAGTTCAAGGGGTTTCTGTAAAATTAATTGAGTGTGGGCTGGACTATATATTAATTTTGATAAAGTTTGAGGTTTTTTATAAAATTGCCGACCCTTCCAGATAATCGGAGCCATCCACGCACGATCCAACGGCCGGGATATTCCGACTGACATGGCTCAATGGGGGAAGGGCAAAAATCCCCCGTTTCAGGTCTTTTAAAGATTCCATGGGTATTGGTACTGAATAGCGGTGTCATATATATGCCAAAATTATTTTGTTGCTTGATTTAGTTATAAATCCAATTTGATCGCCACTCCTTACTTACCATTACCTCACTGATGATATACATAACCTAGAATTTATCGCTAGACATGATGCGCTCTGTTTACGCGATTACCTTGATATTAGCTAAATGCCTAGGACCTGTTATTCAATACTTTACTACTCGCTTTACAAATACAATTGTTTTGCAACAAGAAAATGTGTGAGTATGTTATTGGTGTAAACATTGGTTGGAATTTTGAAAAAGTGTTAATGAATAACAAGTGTTGGTGATTATCTTGAGATGAGGCGGATCATGGTTCCTTGTGTGGGATGCCTAGGAGTTTTGGCTCGTACCTTTGTGGCTGAGTATGGAAGATTTCTGCCTTGTCTCGACTAAGGACCGAGTCGATGTGTCATCTTGCATAACCCAATTTATTGTACAACCACTCGACCCTTGGGTGTGGCAAGGGTTTATTCTAAATCCCACTAGCTAGTCTATTAGCCGCCAGAAGGCAGGCGTGCAGCGAGAGACTAAGGAGCAGGCATAAGCAAGTGCAGGATTATTCGTGGCCTGGATGGAGACCTCGTTGGAAGGTCATGAACCCCTTAGTTAGCTCTCGTAGATGACTAGCATGACGACGCTATGGTGGGTAATGACTTTGATGGATCCACACTAGCACTAAGGTGATCATGTTGGAGTACCCTACTTGTAGGTAAAGTGTACACCTCTACAGAGTTTGAAATCTATTCGAATAGCCGTGTCCACGGTCTTGTACGAGTTATGACTTGCTCACTTTGACTAGTGTTTGGAATTTTTTTTTTGCGAAAGGAGCGAGTGTTGTATTAAACCATAGGAGAACAGTACAACCCTGCCCTTTTACAAAAAAGATCCTTAAGAAACTGAAAATTACAACCGCCACACTAGGTTACAGGGTCTTCACGTCTTCTTCCTCGATTCCGGACGCAACAGTCCGCCGGAGCCAAGGCTATAGCCGTCGTCTGCACCAATGACGAAGTCCACATGGTGGAGACCGCAGAGGAGGACTTACTGCTAGGCGACGAAGCCGAGTAAATGGTCTCCCAAGCACATCGGCCATCCCCACAATCAGTGAAGACCGGCAAGACTCTCCGGCAACGACCAGCAACAATCTGCAGTCCAGAGATGCAATCCGCGGCCGTCGACGAGGACATCAACGACCCGGAAGAGAGATCCGCACTTGCCGACCATGCCGATAGCCCAGAAGCAAATCCCTCCGCAGGGACAACCTTTCTCCCCCCTTTCGCAAAGAAGGAGCAAACAGAGCTCACAAGGTGGTGGGAGATGAACGAGTCACCTGAACCATCTTGGAGAAACAAAATTCCGCTCCGGCCGCCGCCGCCGTTGAATGCTGTCGCCGCCCGGAGCAAATCCTCCCCCCGAACTGTCAGGAGGCGCCAAGCTTTGGAGAAGCCGCAAGACTCAGCACCACAGACATGCCATGGCACATTAAGAACACCGAACGCCCATCGGCCGACTCCCACCGGTGCCGGAGAAGAAACAGAGCCGCGATTGCCAACTCCACGTGGTGAAGCACGCAACCCAGCACAAAGACCCACCCTGCCGGCAAGGGAGCCAACGAGCCGGAAGCAAACCCAACAACAGGGACAAAATCCTCCCCCACTTTGCAAGAGCGGAGAAGGAACCAGACCTCCAAAGCCCTTCGCCGAGCACGCCGCCGTAGACGCCGCCATCATCGAAGAAGAGCTTGAGGATTATTGCAAGCTGGCGCCGCAACTTCGCCGCCGCCGCTGAGAACACAAGCTCCGACTAGAAACCTAGCTACCTTATATAAGCTCGCATGGCGAGGGTCGGATCCCCTCATCTCCAGCCCCGGCCACCGCTGGACCGTCGGAAACGAGGGGATCGACGAATCGCCGCCGAGAGAATGCGGATCGCTCGGTTTTCGCCCCTCTCGACTGTAGCAAGGGAAAAAACGGAGACCAGTGTGGAGTGATTGAGTTGACTAGTGTTTGGAATTGGGCACACCAAAGGAGTTTGACTAGTGTTTGGAATTGGGCAAACTCCTTTGGTGTGAGTAAGGTGTGTGTGATTTTAAAAATTCCGGGGGTTTGCTACCATGGATGGGGTGTCCGGTAGCAATTAAAATTTGGATCCTTTGTGTAAGATCACCCCACTCTTTCATAGTTACTGCCGTTACGGCAACAACTTGTTTTACAAAAATTCAAATTACTGAACAACCTTGGATGTGTATAAAAATTGGCTTTATGCAAAGATAAACCTCAGCCTATTCCTTGAATTGCCCTTATGCATGTATTCTTATACCCCCTCCATAAGGCGGAGTTGGATTTGCTGAGTACGTTTATAATCACCCTTGCTGCTATTATAGAGGAGGACCCGGTCTTCGTCGCCGGTGAAGACTTTGAGTAGATCGTCGCGTCTGCACCCAACTTACGTGTGGCGTTGGGCTATTAAGGATGTTTCCGCTACCGTGTAGTCTCGAGTGTTGTTTGCGGATTTTATTATCCGTATCCAGCACTCTCAGTGTGTTGTGGTTTCTTATCTTTTGGCTTTGGATCACTCAGCCTTTACGGAGGGATTTGTATCGAGACTTAATCATCTAATGTAATAAATGTGTGTACTAGTCATCCTGGAACTGGTAGTTGTATCACATTTAGTCCCTATGCAAACGGGGCGCTTCAGCTCTCTTGCTAGGATGAGAATTTCAATCATTTGGAGTAAGCATCTTGCTCTGCTGCATAGTATATCAGTACGTGCAAATATGTTGTCCGATTGTCCCTGAATAAATAATTGGAAAAGCTAGCTAGTTAAATGCATGGTCCACACCTTGATGTCGAAGAGTCGAGATACTACCTAGTTCATCAGGTTATTCTCGGACATATGCAGCCTTATACTACTCTCAAAAGATAGAATATTGACAAACATATACACCGATTAATGCCAAAATTAATTAAAAACTGAGAAATACAACTTGAATTAGGTGTGTCCGGATCGTGATATATATTATGTTTGAACCTGCATGCCTAGTTCTTGTCCTGGTTAAAGTAAATTGTTAGAGATAATCAATTTTCATCGACAAACCAAAATCTAAAATTATGACAGCTAGTAAGTTAGAGCACTTAGAAGCCCATGCCAGCAAGATTAGTGAGATATAATAACTGCTTAGGTTTGATAACGACAACAACATCATGGCTTCATATGTTCCGTTCCTACATACAAAAAAGGCTGAAACCAAATCAGAGATAAACAAAGTGATGTTTTACAAATTTTTAGAACATCACTGAATCATTTGCAACAATATTTGCGCATTAGTACACTTGACTCCCACTCAAGTTGAACACAAGTAAAGTCGCAAATATAAGCAGCTGAATAACCCAGTGATACAAATCGTATGACCAACGTTGACATAGCAGTGAGAATACATCGCTTGGGCTGGATACTTTAGGGTAGAATAAATATCTCTAAAATATGGTCTGGTAGATATGTCAGCTGCAGGTTGGCCAAAGTACACCATCACCATGGTTGGCACTGAGGCATCTGGATCAAAATTGAGTCAGCCGTTGGATTGCATCTAACCACCCCCTCACATGCACTGCAACTCAGACGTGGATGCACATTATATGCGGCTGCGATAAGCCATATATATAGTCACAAGTGATCTGGAACTACCATATTGGGTTTGCTGCATCCAAATCCCTGTAATATCTATGCATATATTTGAGTAGTTCCTTCCCCTCCTTGGTCTGTAGTTCCTTCTTCTCGAAGGGCTGTTGCACCTCAGTAAGCTTAGGGCAGTCAGATAGCTCGACATGCTGTATGGATGCAAGGCCCTGCAATCCTCCGATGGATGCCAACTCCCAGCAGCCACATAGTACCAGGCATGTGAGCGTGACGATCGAGTTCGACAGGATGCACTTGACCCAGCCACATCCACACAACTGCAGGAGGGTGAGAGAGGTGAGGTTCTCTAGGCAGGCTGGGAATGACCTGTCCAGCTCATTGCAACTCACTATACAGAGTCGTCGGAGTGAGGGGGGCAGAACCATTTCCCGTGGGCACTCCAGCTTGCGACAATGACATATTTTCAGGTCCTGTAGGCAAGCAAACCCCACAAAAGTATGAACCGGTATTGATACAAGATCCCCACACTCCTCAAGCGTTATCGACTTGATGGATGGCAGTATCTCTGGGGTCAAAAAGTGCTCAAGATTTGTCAGCGCCCAGCATCCGAAAACAGCTAAAGTAGTGAGGCGTGTAAAGGCCAAGGACACAATTCCATTGTTGCGACTGATGCTGCTGCTCGCATGCTGCGTCCCATTATTGCCATTGCCACCCGTTTGTGTTCCATCGGCAAAGCAGGGGATTGCTAAACTTTCCAAGGAAACACAGTAGGAAAGCTCCAGGCTTCTCAAAGTTGGAAGGTCTTCTGGCTTAAACCAGCTTGGAAGCCTATCACCACAAAAGGCATCGACTTTAAGGCATTCAATTCTTGAATGCGGACGCAAGCCTTGGAGCACTCCATTATCACTGCGTGTCAACCTTAATGATCCCTGTCGCCACTGCAGAACAAGTTCCTTGAGGTATTGCTTTCCAACAAGTCTAGCCTCAGCAGCCTCTTCCTCGCTCCAAACATTAGCAAGACATCTGATGCAAAGCGTTCCATTGAGTTGATTCATGAACTTCAGCTCATCAATCCCTCGCCCACTCTCTTCTGCAACTATGTACTCACTCAAGTTTCGTAGACAAGACAGGTTTCCAAGCCCTCTTACCCATGACAAGGCCTGAAAGGATTCTGCTGGCAGTGCTAGATGGCGCAAGTTGATTAGCTTTGTTACGCCCTGATGAATTCTTTGCAGCTTTGAATGACTGGCATCAAGAACTTGTAGGTTGTAAAGGCACCAGAATTTCTCGGGTAATTCTTGTACACTGCTACGAGATATATCAAGATAACGGAGACTATTCAGCTCACATATGCTTTCGGGTAGCTTTACCAGCTGGCAGCCTTTCAAGCTCAAAAATAGAATGTTAGAGAGCTGATTGAACCAGGTAATTTCAACATCAAATCTGATTCCAAACCTAAGTGAATGCAATTTATTCAAATGTTGAATATCTCCCATTCTGGTCAATGACTCGCCACCCACCTCAATCGACATGTGCCGAACTGTATTCTGCATTCTGCTCTTCTTGTTCTGGTTTCTTAAATCTTGCATCACCAAACATTCATCCATAGAAAAGGACACAGCCATATCATGGATCAGATCGTGCATTACGTACCTTGTTTTATTCGGGCATTTTGGATCGGTTTGGAAAAGAAATCTGTTTCTCAATTCATCAAAGTAAATAATCCCAGCATCTTCAGGACGCATGCTCCCCCCTGGCACAACAAAGCCCTCGGCCACCCAAATGTTAACTATCTCATCTCTTCCAAAGCTATAATCCTTGGGAAACATGGAGCAAAATATGAAACATCTCTTAACCTCTTCTGACAGATACAAATAGCTGAGTTGAAGGGCCGGTAATATCTCATTCTCTTCATGCCGCAGCTCCCATAGTTCACTCTTCTGGATAGTACTCCAGTGTTGCTCTGTCAGGCTCATATTCAACAAGCGCCCGAGTGTTTTTGCAGCCAAAGGAGACCCGCACAACCTAGTGCAAATGCTCTTACCAATATCTTCCAAGTGAGGATATGACTCTGGGTTATTTGTACCAAATGCACACTTTCTGAAGAAACCCCAAAATATATCAGTAGGCAATCCTTCAAGTTGGACAGGCTCACAGTTGCTTGTGGTAACACGAGTAGCAACCACTGGACATCTTGTCGTCACTAAGACCATACTGCCTTCAGGTCCGTACCTCAGAGGTGCATAAAATGCCTCCCAATATGCATTGGCATTCGGCCAAATGTCATCCAACACCAAAAGGAATTTTGGGCACATCTTCAGGCGCTCCTTCAATTCGACTTGCAGAGCATTTAGACTGCACGATGATGTGTCGAATTTCTTCCCAGGGATGGCTTCAATGATCTCCTTTGTTATCCTTCTCTTATCAAACAAGTCCGAGACACAGACCCACATCACCACACCAAAGTGGCGTTGCACCCTTGGATCATTGTAGATGAACTGAGCTAGGGTAGTCTTCCCCACACCGCCAATACCAACAATCGAAATGACAGAAACATTGTTGGTGCAGTTAGTAGTCTCAGCAAGTCCGGCCCTGCCGCTGTTTCCTTTCGGTTGCTTAGCTCTGGATGTGGAAGCGACACCGTTATTGCTTGCTGCTTCTCTCTTCCGGCGATTAGACCCACCACCTTCAGAGGTATTGCCCCCAGTGAGTTGCACTCCCAATAGTTTGATCACCTGATCCCGTTGGGCTTCGCGCCCAATCGTCACACCAAGCATCTCGATCAACACATCTCGTTCACCGTCACGACCAACAACTTCCGGAGCGCTAATGACCGAACTCGTCTCCGGCATGATCTGTGATGGCTCAAAGCTCATAAGACCCATAAGATTGAGCACCCCCTCGATCTCAGCCACAACCTTGTCGAGCTTATCTTGGATCTCCTTTATCCTTGCTTTGCCACGAAGGATCCAAATTTTGGCAAAATTCAGAGAGGAAGATAGGAGCTGACCTGCCCTGCTCCGGTCAGCGTCCTGTATGCTTTGCCTCAGCGCCTGGTCATCTAGCTCGCGGAGAAAGTCCTCTGCATCGTAGGTGGTGTCCTTGAGATGCGAGAGAAGCTTCGCCAGCTCCTTGTCCTTGAACATGCCCCACTCGACGCGACAGATGAGCTTGCGAGCCTTGGGCATGGTGGCTCGGAGGCGGTCCAGCTCGTTGGTCGTCTGGGTCTCTTCGAAGAAGTTGGTCCCGGCTGAGAGAATCCATTGTAGTTTCTCCATGGCCGTCGGCCGCCGTCCGTCCTCCACGGACAGCAGCTGAGCTGAGCTGAGCAGCACTCAGTGGAGGCCGGCAGCTAGTGACAGCCGGATCGGACGCCGGTGATGAACGGAATGGAGAGCGGCGGCTGGATCCGAGACCGACCGGGGTACGGGAGATGTGCGCTGTGGGGGCGATGGGAGCTGCACGAGAAGACGCCGGCCAGGACAAAGTGGTAGATCTATTTTCCAGAGCCGTTGAGCGCATTCGGCTCGCTCGGCTGGGCGAGTTTCTTGGATTCCATGCGGTGAGGTGAGGCGAAGTTTCCCTGACAAAACCTCTGCAACCATGGGGAATACTTTCGGGCAAAGCAAAGCATAAACCTGACTTAGTGGGCTCTTGGCTCGAGATCGAATACACCAAACTTTATCAATAGGCATCAAGAGGAGGGACCTTTTATCAATAGACCCATATCCGGGCTGCCAAAGCGGCAAGAGGTCTCTGGTGGCGGCGACCGAGCTGTGCTCTGCCGTAAGCGTGACCATTTCCATCATCTCCGTCCTCTCCTCATCAAAAGTTGGTTGGTTCTAGGCTTCTGTTTTAATTCATGGCAACTAACCATTAATCGCCACCATTCGTTCTCATGGCTTCACTGACCGATATCGCCGGAGGATTCTCGGCTTGGAGCGAGAATGAGCTGCCTACCATCCACTGATCTGAGCTGAGGTTGTCAGTTGCCAGCATCGTGTTGTTGGAGCCCAGCGTTCTGTCAAGCATGTTCTGCTCCAGGATTGTGCATACGAGTGCAGTGCGCGCGCGTAAAATTTTCTTTTGATTCCATTTGGCAATATATTTTTGTTTGGATTTGTCTAAATATAGGTAGAGTGATGGTATTTAAACAGGAGTTCATATAAGCAAAGGTAGTACGACTAAAATTTGGAAACAAAAGCTTGAGTCCATTTGCCTTCCTTGAGACCAAAGTCAGCTCCTGTAACCAGCACTGTAAACTTGGAAACAATAGATCCATTGTAAAATTGGACATTTTGCTAAACTGTTATTTTACCGTGATTTTATCTTTTCATAATATCAATTGTTCAGATCAAGATTTAATTTCTCATTTTTATACGAAAGCCAGGGGCGGGCCCAGGATTTAGGGTGTGGGTATTCAAAATATATTAAGGGTCTAAATTTTTTTTTTGGATGGCCTAAAGCCTTTATACTTTTGGCAAGTATTAAGTATAGCTGATTTGATTATAGTATAACATAGCAGTAGTTCAATGTTCAATCATATATAGAAAAAATTGATCAATATACCAAAGTAGAAATTATTTGACATGCTAAAGTGGCAATTGACAACATGTGAAATACAAAGAAGACATTTAATAGCACAATGAGAAGAAAGCTTATAAATTATAAGATAGTGTAGACCTTTTGTAGTGTGCTGCTGCTTCCTGGTGCCTGGCTGCCTGCTGCCTGCCGCCAAGGACTTCAAATCAGGAGTACCAAACTTCTTCCTCTTCATGTTTCAAGGCTGCAAGAATAAATCACAGAATCACTTCATTCAAATTGTACACCACTAATTTAGAGGATCGAAGATAATGACACAATGAAATTTGTGCTCAATTAGACCTTTTGTAGTGTGCTGCTGCTTCCTGGTGCCTGGCTGCCTGCTGCCTCGCTGAGTCGCTGGCTGCAGCCCGCAGCTTGCCGCTGCCCGCCGCAGGCCCGTGCCCCGTGGCGGCGTGGCCGCTGCCCGCCGGCCGCTGCCCTGCAGCGCGCTGACGCGCTGGGCGACGGCACGCCGCCGGGCGCCGGGCGCTCTGCGTCGCGCGCCCTGCCGCACAGCCACAGTGCCGCTGCCGGCCTGGCCCTGCCGGCTGCCGCCGCGCCCGGCGCCCTGCCTGCCGCTGTGCCGCAGTGCCGCTGCCGCCCTGGATCTGCGCCGCCGCCGCGCCCTGCCGCCCTGGACGCCGACCGCCGCTCTGGCCGCGCCTCAGCGCCTGGCCGCTGGCCTGCCGCCCTGCCTGCCCGCTCTAGCCGCCGCCGCCGCCGATCTAGGTCGAGCAGGAGGCTCAAGCGTGCCTGTCGGGCTGAGGGAGGAGGACCGAAGGGGACTGGGCCATTGGGGAGTGGGGAGTTGCTTTGGCCTTTCGAGGTTGGGCCTATTGGGCTGATCGTTTGGCCAATGGGCCTCGTTGAGACGGGGAGGGAGGCGACTGGGAAACGAGTTTTGGGCCAAAATACCCTAAACCAATGTATTTTGCTCTTATTTGCTATTTTACAATGTATACATAGCATATACATGTATATATATAAAATTTTTTGCTCAAAATAATGGGTATTCAATTGAATACCCTTGAATTGAGCTGGGCCCGCCCCTGACGAAAGCAAAGGTACTCGCTAAGTGCAGACCAGCAACAGGCCGTCGGAGGCAGCCCAGCTAGCCCATGGCGGCGCAATGGTCGGGGCCTGGCTTGGGCGCCAGCATACCTGTACAGCAAGTACCCGCGAACTCCTGCCTCCGCTGCCTGGAAAGAAGGCTATTGATCCCACTGGAGATACTGGGTTATTAGCTGCAAAACCTCCAAGAACTCCTGGCAAATACTGCCCAATATTTCTTGGGAAAGGACCTCCATGGTAGCTTGCTGCTGTGGGAGGCACGCTCTGGTAGCTTGGACCTGGAAATGGATTGATATTGAGTGGGTAATGACCATGGAAGCTTGGATGAATGTTTTGGGGTGGGTAGTTCATGGGATAATGGCGTGGCTGGAAATTTTGGCTCTACTGCTGCTGTTGTGTGTTTGCATCTTGTGGATCTGAACTAAAGAGTGAGGAGTTGAGAAAATTTGTGAGGCTTCCAGAAGAGGACTTGTCCATTTGAACGGCTGGTTTTTGTAATAGGATTGTGGTCAGTAGTGTTGTGTGGAGATGGTATGTGTCTATATATATGCAGTGTCTTTTGAAATCAGCGGTCGGCCGTGGTGACCGTTGGTGGTTGAGCCCAACGGCCATGTAATTGGATAATACTATTTTATTGACAGGAAAGAGTGGACATTGGTAACAGTACTGTCCCCAATGCTTGATTTTTGGAACTGGGCATCGGGTGCTGCAGTGGGAAAGCGATGCCCCACCACACTGCGGGTGCCCTTATGGACTTGCTTGCACCGATGCACGGACAGGAACTCAACTTGCTTACATGCACGGGAACTCGAATCCACGAAATCACCGCCAACTAATTAACGTGAGCTAATCACTCGCATTCCATTAATGTATTCGGTTAGGAGTCTGGAAGCCACGATCGGCTCGGCTCGGGCCATGCAGCCTGGGAAGCCCCCGATGGTAAAAGGCGTCGGTGATTAAACTGGCTCATGCAATATCCCGCTATAGCTCCATTTAGCCGGGCTATTAGCTCTTTTTTAGACTAGAAGCTAAATAGCTTAGCCCGCTATTTAAAACAATGATCGACACTAATTGGTGCAGTCGGTTGACAGCAGTCCCCGATGGTGGAATCTATTCACTTGGATTCGAGTCCTCGACTCGGTAAGAGTGCTCGTATTTTTCTAGGTTTATTCTAGGATTCAACTGACATTATTATTTTAGTGGTAGACAACGTACCCGTCGACCGTGAGACGCCTATGGTGACTTCGTCAATCTCGATGTTCTGCCGGTTCAGTCTTTCGAAGATGCTCATCATTAAAGTATCTAACATTTTATGCCTATGTTAGCAGTGACATTAGCTGAAAGGGACAGTTTTCCTTTCGGGTGCTCCTGCACATGTTGGGAGCCAACTATGCATGGGACACGTGCCAGTAAGGATGGAGAAGGTGCGCTCCCGCATACTCAGTTTACACATGCTAGCATATGATAGTGTGTTGCGCGATTGGTTTCTGCGCGACCAGTCGCGCATTATCTCGATAACGAGCAGAGGTACGGAACAAGTGTCTATTTCTTCTAAATCATTCTGCAGGCAGAGGTACTGGAGCAAGTCAGTAACCTTCTTCTTGGATTATTGTCAACAGTGCGGACTAACACGAGGAGTTACACGACTTGTCCTTCTTTCCATCATCCCGTAGGCTCTCGGATCACTCTGGCACAGGGATGAAAACCGTCAGAAACGATCGGTGAAAAGCTCCACCACTTTCATATTTTTTTCATCGGAAATGAAAACGATACGATATTTTTGAAAATGATGTCGGTATTCTGGTAATTTCAGAAACGAAAATATACAGTTGAGAACACATCGATAACGATCGAAACCCATCAAAACGATATTTCAAAAATGATAAACATATCAAATAATAGAGCATATCACTAACTATATGACATCTTATATGCAAATACTGAAGATTCGATTAAGACATTAAATCCAAATATCCAACCAATACATGACGATTAACGCATAGTTGCATACGGTGTACATGACATAGTTGCATACACGATCATTAATCAAATTCAAAGATAGACACAAGCAGTAAAAGAAATTGTCTTAGAACAAGTTGTCCAAACTGCCGCCGTAAATGACACAAGCAGTAGTGCGGTACATATCTAATTTATAATAAAAAAAGAAATTGATCTGCACAAGTAGTATCTTCTTCTATTCTTCTATCCCCTAAAGTACCGATTGTTCTTTGCTACGGACACCCAGCAAAAACATTCCCTGCAGACATAACAAAACTGGTTTACCCAACAAAGTGTACCAAGGAAAACAACTTCAAAATCAATGGCTCAAATGGCTTGCTACCTGGTTTCAACTCGATCCTACGGCTGATCTTCTTCGGATCTGCCAGCTTCAACGCGTTGAAGCCCCGCCCCACCAGTCCACCACCGCCCTCCGCACTCCCGCATCGGCGCGCAGCGCTCCGCCAGGGTTCGATTCCCACCACCTACAATTTTGCCGACAACTCCCGGCCTCTCGCTCCCCAACCCTAGCGCGCCTCGCGCCGGCCGCCGCCGCCGTCCCCGCCGCCCGTCGCCGCTGAAGGGGTGCTGCCGGTGCCTCAAGAAGGCATTTTTGTGCGATGGGCTGTTCGATTTCGACTCCAGGAAGCGGAGGCAGAAGGAAAGCACGTGAAGCACGATCCAGCTCCAGGGGAAGGTACGGCGGCGGCGGCCCATGCGGAGGTGCTCTCTTCTTTCCCCTTCCTCTCTCCCAAGTTTTCATCCGCCCTGTCTCAAGCTCTTAGACCCCCCCCCCCCCCCCCCCCGGCAAGCAACGGTGAGGCGGCGGTTGGATCTACATGAATTGACGCTTCCTCCTGTCACTCCGCCGTAAGATCCAATGTGCAGGTCGCTACCCTCTGCCTCCGATCTGCATTCTGTACAGCGATCCCTCTCCAATATGCATGGTCTTTCCTCCTTGCCTGCACCTGCTTGGTCAGCATTAGTCTACTCTCTGATGTTGTGCTTTTGCATAATTTGTGCATGATTTTAATACCCCTGGTACGGGACTGCAAGCCCTGTATTTCTTAGGTAGTTGTAGAGATTTCTCCTAATGCAGTCTCAAAACTCAATAATATATGCAAACTTATCTAATAAATTTTATCACCAATACTGTTCTTTTAATTATGCCACTTGCGGCATTTGAAACTCGAGTATTTGCATATTAATTAGAGAGAGAGAGATATCATATTCGGTTGTTTCAACCACTGTTTTTCTTGTATCGACTACAATGTTGAGCATTGCCGAAGGCTGTTCTTTCCCTCTTACACTGAAATTAGTAAAACGTCCTACCTCTGTATTTTTCTTAGAATTTAATTGATGTAGATAGTACTGATAGATATTAACTATTTGCTGCAGAGATTCTTGGCTTCTGCAATTTTATCTCACATTCTAATGAAGAGCAATCTTCATGGGCAGTTGCTGTGCAAGAGTATCTGTTGTGCAAGGCAAGTTAATTCTCTTGTGCTGGAGAACTGATAGCTTTGAACTATTTGGTGATCATTCCCAGTATTGCATGGCAGGTGGAAGTCTTTGGATCTTTGAGAAAATGGCTCTGTCTATCCACAAGTGATATCGATGTAAGCATTTACATTTCCTCATCTTCTCTAGATTTCTAGCTTGGCATTTCACTTGCATTCCATTGTGTTTAATTGCTGGAGCATAATACTTACTTTGTTAAACAATACTATTCTGCTCTATGCTACTATGGAAATTTGCTTGGCAGTTCACATGTGTTGTCTGTAACATGTCTTCTTTTACTACAATACATGGTACAGATCTGATCAACCACTAGCATGAGTTTCACTCTCGGCTTTCGCATAGACTAAAGAGATAGTAAATTTTAGTGATTGAAACATTCTTTTTTACAATTTATAAACTTATTTTCTGTGACCAGTATTGGTCATTAGACAGCCGCAGCCTGTAGTTTCATCACCTATTAGTTCTGGTCATACTACTGTGGCAACAGTCATTCCCATTGAAACTGAAGTTTTATGTTCAGGTCAGTCTTCTTTCTTACTTCCCATCTTTCTATCTAAGGACTACTTCACATAACAATGCAATTCTTCAGTAAACAGATGATATCTCAAAGACTGCAATGTGAAGCTCCAACGAAGTTCTGATAAAGGTAACCTTCTGTTCAGCAATCTCCTATGATAAAGGTAACCTTCTGTTCAGCAATCTCTTATGTATATAGTGCTTTCCGTCAAACTATGATTTGAGTGAAAATAATTTTTTTGCTCCCTTTCATAATTTGGTGTGTACCAAGAGATAATTCACACATTAATGGTTTTGACACACTGATTGCTTTTAAAACAAAGTGGTGCTAGAACATGTCTCAAGAAAAGAAATTGTACTGAAGTCAAGTGTATTGAGTATTAGAAAAGAAATTTCAAGTCATAGGGAGCAATGCCTGACTCATCTGTTCAACGTGAGAGTGCTATAGATCATATTATTGACGTCATCAAGGAGAAAATGCTTCACTGATCTATTGAATAGGAGACTGCTAGAATGATGACATCACAAAGTAAACTCTAAATTTCTGTGGGGAAGGGTGGGGGCATCAAGGCATCGCAAGTGGGAACCTGCAAGGTGCGTCAACTGTCGACAGTACTTTACTTTTAGTTATAATCATATTGCATCAGCAGCATCATGGATTATGTAAAATGAAGAGCAAGGACAGCTAACTCACAAGGTAATATTTGTTAATACTCCTATTAGTATTTTAATTTTTTTAATAATAGATGATGCTTGCCTTGTAAAAATTTGATGTGACTCTTAATTTTGAAGTGTGATGATAATTACTGCTCTGATAATCCTTTTTTTCGAAACAGCAAAAAGGGCAAACGAGTAGCTAATATTAAAGTGTTCTTGTAATCTCAATTTAATTATTCCATTGAATTGACCTTCTACACAAAATTTGCAACCTCTTTTAAGTGCACCAAGCAAAATTTAATCATTGATGCTCATGTAACTCCAATGCTCTTTTGTAGGACATGAGTTTGCTTGCAACAGCTGAACATGACCAACTTCGATAATTATGTGAACCATTTCATAACTTTGTAGTCTATTTGAAGATAGTGCCTCGTGAACTAATTGGTTGTCATTTTGTGCAACAGATATTTCATTATATTCTCTTTTTTTGTGAATTATTTCATTCTATGCTTGACTATGGAAACATATATTGTCTTTTGGTTGTTTTAATATGCATGGACAAAGTGTCACCTGTAGCGTTAGTACGGGCAAGCTACTTATCAATATAATAATTGTATGTTACATCTTTTGGTTGTTTCAATATTTCTTATTTTGGACTGTGGATCATGTGGTGTTTTTTTGTGCTTTTGAAATGCACCCGTAGCGTTAGCACGGGCACCCTTACTAGTACTTCTTAATAGTTATCATTATCAACCACATCTCCTGCCGGTGCCATTGCTGGCTGCCTGGCTCGCCGTCGCCTAGCGACCGTCTGCAATCCGAGCCGAGCGCGCCGAGCACCCAAGGCGAGCGTCTGTGCGCACACCGTCGTGCTTGGGCCGCTGCCGAGCCACGAGACGAGCGCCTGTCCACGGTCCGCCCAAGGCTCGAGCCGCGTCGCCACGGGAGGGGGGCAGCGGCGGATCATGGGAGAGCAGGAGGCCGGAGGGGGCTTGTCACAGGAGGGCGGGACTGCGGGAGGCCGACGCGTCGGCCGGAGGGGGGGCGGCAGATCACGGGAGGTTGGAGGGGCCGGCGGCGAGTCAAGAGAGGGTGGGATGCCGGAGGAGAGGAGCAGGGGGGAGGGGGGCGGGGGCGCCGGCTGGGGAGTGCGAGAGCGGCAGGAGGAAGACAGGCAGTAGGGGGCGGTGGGTCACAGCCCACGGGAGGAGAGGTCTAGTGAGTGGTGTTGGGTTGGGCCGACTGGGCCGCTAGTGACAGCTCCTCAAATTCGGTATTATCGGCGGTAAAATACCGGCTAAATACGGTAGTTGTCGAAAATGGTTAGAAGGGGCCGAAATCGTTTTCGTTTTCATTACCGGAAGAAAATACCGTTTTCGTTTTCATATTTTTAGTAACCGATTTCATTTCCATATAAACCAAAATCAGGTAAAATCTCAAAAATGATTCCCGGTAACAGAAAATTTCCGTTTTCCTTTTCATCCCTACTCCCTTGCCTTCTCTTCCGACTATGGCTGGGCATTCGGGTTACTCGAATATTTCGGGTCGGGTATTTCGGGTTTTGGGTATTTCGGGTTTCCAAAAATGATACCCGAAATTAGTTGGGGAAAAGAAAAACCCGAAAATTCGGGTACCCGAAAATTCGGGTTCGGGTTCGGGTTTACCCGAATTACCCGATTTTCTCACACTTCACATATGCAACACAGCAGAGAGGCGACGACGGCTCGGCGACGGTGCCCCGCGGCAGGAGACCGGCTCAGCCAGGGCGCCCCGCGGCGGCGGCTTGGCTAGGGACGCAGAGACCGGCCGGGGAGGGGTCGGCGGCGGCTCGGCCAGCGATGCGCCGACGTGGAGACCGGCGGGGGCGGGGGCGGGGTCGTCGGTGGCTCGGCCAGCGACGCGCCGACGCGGAGACCGGCGGGGGCGAGGATGCGCCGCAGCAGGGAGACCGGAAGTTCCGACTGTGAAGTCCTCCCCTAGCCTTCCAACCCGAAAGCTCCTCCCTCCTCAAAAATTGGTGGTGGAGATTGGGACCTCCAAGAGATACTCAATCCCCCTCCTAATAGAACAATAGGGGAAGTGTGGAAATTAGTTGCATAAGCTTAGGGTTAATTCACAAGATAAATTTGTTAAGTCTAATTAATTTATAATTAGCATATGTTTACTGTGGCATCACTTGGGCTAATCATTGATTAATTAGGATTAATAGATTCATCTCGTGAATTAGCCCGGAGGTTATAGAATTAGTTTTTTTATTAGTCTAAGTTTAATACTTCTAATTAGCATCTAAACATCCGATGACCCAAACGGGCTCTAATTACATGCAGATACAACCACTGCAGCTGAAAAGACGAGAATGACGCCCCTGCTAATCAATATGAGAATCACAACCAGACAACCTGCTGACTGGAAAACCATTCCAGTCGGGGCCAACCTACATCAGCTAGCTATCAGCATGTCTACAGGTCATGTTTGAAACAGGTAAGCAATGGACTTACGGACAGGCAGCTCGCTCAAGAAATGCAAACATCATGACGCATAGACTAAAAAAAAGTGCTGACAGGAGTCATGCAACAAACAAGGACAACTCTGACCCAAATGAAAAAGCATTGGTGAAAATCGGTGGAGTGAACCACCAGCTAGGCAACAATTAGGCGGCAAGCCAATTATATATATATATATATATATATATATATAATCTTCTCAAAGAGCAGCAGATAAAATCACAACATGCTAGCTAGTAGCATAATCGCATTGCAATTAACTAAGGTGCTCAAGGCAACATAGCAGTACCATAGTAGCATTGATATTAACTAACCAAGGTGCTCAAGGGTAACATAGCAGTACCTACAGCAGCATTGATATTAACCAAGGTTCTCAAGGGCAACATTATCAACCAAGATCCAGCAAAAGTACCAAACTACTACCGTAACACCCCAGGGCCCTCCAAGACACAGGAGACTCTTGTCAGTTCAGAAATCGCCGGAGTCATAAGGATCGCCCCCTGGGCCCTCCTTGCCACTTAGTCCATCACTGTCATCACTAGCCGTAGGCGGATCCTGTGGGCCATAGTCATCCTCAACATCTTCATCGTCAACCACAAAAGTGTCATCATCTTCAGTGTCTGAACCTGTCACATCAGTCATATCTGAACTTCCTTGTCCGGGGTAAATCCTAGGACGGTGGTGGTCTTCAAGTGTGAATGATCCACCGGTCACATCTTCAACAAGTTGCCATGCAAGTCTATCCCTGTTATAAAGCTGTGCAGTGTGCAAAACTGCAAACCAACCCATTCATGGTCAAACTCATAGCCTTCAAGCATCAAAGGTAAGCCCTATCCTCCAGCCTCTTGCAGTCTGACGGTTTCATAGTTACAGTATGGATCTGAAATGTACATATAGAGAAAAGGAAGTCAGTAAACTTATCTTCCTAACGGGCAAAGACAGCTATGCCTATTTGCTGTTAATGGTTGGTTACTTACGCAGTCAAACATAGTCCAATTACGGTCATAGCCAGATGCTGAGCAATAAAGACCAACGATACGCCAAGCAAAACTTTTGAGCTCTCTAGCAGACCCACCATAAGCACTCCACCAATCATCTAAATGTAAGGCATATTAACAATTTTATAAAAAGCTTGCAAGGAAAGATAACATTGAAGTTGCAAAAAGATATAAAGTTGTACCATTTCACATAAGCTAAAAAAGAACAGGAAATTTAAAATTGAATACAAATAGAAGTTTACATACATGGGCTCAGGGTTGGTAATTTCTTCCCAAAGCTAGTTTCAGTGCTATCATATTGATTAGCTTGGCCACTTACCTTGGTGATCAATTCATCATCATCAACAACCATTTTTTCAATCACATCATTAAACATCGACCGTAGACTGGAAGCATAAGCAGGATCATTTTCTTTAATGTCGAAAAATTTGTTTGGATTCAGGAATAATGCAGCCCCATATAGCTTTTGCTCCATTTGGTCTGACCAACGCAGCTCAACAATATCAATCACTTGCTTGAGTAGTCCTGGATTGCTCGCAAAAGAGTTGCTGATTTTCTTCTTAGCAAGATAGAGACCTGCGAAAACCTCTGGCATTGCTGGTCTCTCAGCCCCATAAACCATCCTCAGCAGAGCAAGAAGTGGTTCTGATGCTTTTATGCAATCTTCTACTCCATTCCAAAATGTGGTAGACAACACAATCTCACGCACATTCCTGCCTACCTGTGTGCTTGACAACTTAGACCTACTCCAATCCTCGTTAGTGAATAGACACTTCATTGCATCTCTATGCTTGTACATCCTTTCCAAAGTGAGAAACAATGTGCAATATCGAGTGGTTGCAGGTGCCACCGGATCCTTCACACCCATCTTCTCGCGCATTGCATAGAGAAATCTCGGATGCCTGTATATTAAAGTGGTGACATGCTTGGCCTGTTGAATACGCTTCTTGAACTGTTCCAACCTCCCAATGTCCTTCAACATAAGGTCCAAGCACTGGAAAGCGCAGGGGGTCCAAAACAGCGTAGGGATCCTATCCATTAGAATCTTGCATGCCTCCTTAAGGTTATGGCTGTTATCAGTGACAACATGAACAACTTTGTCCCTACCAATGCCCTGAATCCTTTCCTCTATCAAGCCTGCCAGCAAATCTGGATGATCCGATGCATAGGTAGCATCAGCGGATCAACAACAACAACAACATAGCCTTTTTTCCCAAGCAAGTTGGGGTAGCATCAGCGGATCCCAAGAAGAAAATCCCCTCCACGCTACCGACCATGAAACGGAGCAAGTGAAGGTTCCTCCTAGGATGGATCCAGGAATCCACCATGAGCGTGCAACCATGCCACTCCCACGCCTTCTCATGCTTCTGCCTCCGCTCAGCCACCCAGTTCATCTCCTTCTCAAAGAGAGGCCCATTCAACTCCTCCTAACTAGGAAACACATAGTTAGGTCCACACTGCCGAATGGCCTCCATTATAATATCAAAGTTCATATTGTCAATGACACTGGGAGGCAGGTCATTTTCTTGCAGGAACTTGGTCATAAGCTTGGTGAATTGGGCATGCAGTTTCTTTTTCTCCTCCGACAGCTCGGGCTGAACAAAACTAGGGGCGCGCCTCTCCCGAACAACCTCCTCGGGAGTCTTGCAAAACGTACCCAGCGTAGTTTGCTTCATCCGTGGCTGCTTCCTCTGGTAAGATGCTGCGCGAAAGTGGTGAAGTGAGGACATTTTTCCTTTCAGCTAGCTGCGCAAGAGATGAAATTTGGGTAAGCACTTGATAGCAATGAATCTTGAGTATAGATACGTGAATTCAGTTGGTACCAAGAATCCATCCATGAATAGATTAGTAGAGTAAATCGCGTGCACAGATAAACTAATTTAGTTGCTAAAATGTAGGGAGCAATCAGCTAGCTACTGATGCAGATCTCATTCTGTGTTGTCAGCAGCTGAATGTATAATAACCCCTGCCTATTCTTTGGTTTCTTTGGTTCCAGAAGGGGGAAAACCCTACTTCCCCTCCCTCCAAATGCCCTTACTTCTGCCACCCGTGTGGTGTGCATGACAGATGTACAGATGCAGTGCAGAATCAATTTCTTGTAGACGGATAAATGCAATGCACCTGCTTGCTAAAAATCCATGTAAAGGTTCAATCTTGCGCACACAAAAAACGAGTTTGACCGCTAAATAAATAAATAATCGACACGCAGAATCAATCCCGTGTCGCAACAACAAAAAAGAGTTTACTGGCTAAAACCATGGGATAAACCCGCTGGTTCCCCACGACGAATCGGCTCGAGCAAGCAAAATCGCTCGCTCCCTCGCGCGCTAGAGACAGAGAGGCGGGTGCGAACCTGGAGAAGCCGCCGGTTGCCGGGGGGGGGGGGGGGGGGGGGCGCCGACTGTTGGCCTGGGCGGCGGCGACTAGGGTTCGCAATCTTTGTGCGGATTGGAATGGGAAGGTGGAGGGGCGGTTGGAGTGACTGAGGGCGCGTTTAGTTCCAAGAACAAAAAAAATTTTAGTTGTGACATCAACAGTTTCACCAGATGTCAGGAGGATTTTTTTTTATACTAATTGAAAAACTAATTTTCGAATTTACCTGAAAACCGCGAGACGAATCTTTTGATGGCTTTGACCGCATTATTAACACAAGTGGGGGTTACTGTAGCACTTATAGCTAATCATGCACTAATTAGGCTCAAAAGATTCATCTCGCCGTGTACATTCAAACTGTGCAATTAGTTTTGTTGTTTAACTATATTTAGTACTCTATACACGTGTCCAAAGGAAAGCCACAAATTTCGAGGTGAAAATTTTTTGGAACTAAACGCGCCTGATTGATTGATATCCGGGGCATGGACTCGCGCAGTGGACTGGTGGAGTGAGGGCACAAAGTTCAGCATAGTTTTCATACCAGTAAATATAAGTTATGTAAAATTTTTAGCTTATATAGACTATAATAAATAAAAATAAATGGAGGGAGGAAAAAATCGGATCTCAATATAAGGGCGGTCTCAACACTCCAACTCAGCTGATTTCTATAGTAGTAAATATGGTACCACATAGGCAAAAAACTGATGTTGTCTGGAGAGTTAACGAAGAGAGAAAAAAATATGAAAAAACCATATCTATATAAAAACCAAGATAAAAGAAGAGATAGAGGAGAAAGGAGAGAGAATATATATGATTAGATAGCAATTTATTTTGAAAAAAAATATTTATTGAGGATGTAGTTTCTATGATAGTGTTTGTATGATATGGCAAGTATAGAAACTACTAGTAGTGTCTTGGATTGGGATTGCCCTAAGATCCCGTGTCGATACAAGAACCTATGCGCTAGACACTGTTAAATTGTGCAATAAGTGTGAGGTGGTATCTTCATAATAAATGAAGAATAAATATGATAGGTAGAGAAGAGAGAATGAGTTTAATAGCAAACCACACCAAAATATTATGAGCTGTAGAGTGTAATTTCTAAAAGTGATGTTTTAATGATATGGCAACATAGACACTGCGCGCCTAATTCCTTCATGCGGCGGGAACAAGCGGGCCTTCAGAGACTGACTGCGTGGCCCACGAGGTCGCGAGATAGTCACTACTACAGAAATCTTAACCGAGGCGGTCAAAGAGGCGGTTTTTGCGACCGCCTCGGAGCGAAGGCCACTGTTAATCGTGGCATTAACCGAGGCGGTTTTTATAATGCAACTGCCTCGGTTAATTAGATAAAAAAATTAAAAAGAAAAAGAAAAAGCCCGTGGACAGGCCCGCCAAGCCCCATCCACAGGCCCGCCGAGCCCATCCACGGGGATGCCGTCGCCGCCGCACCTCCGCTCGCTCCGCCACCGGGGAATGTCGAATCCCACCGAGCCCATCTTTGCGCCGCCCGCCGTCCTGCCGCACGTCGCCGCGCCGCGAGCCTGCCCGCCGCCGGATCCGGCCAAGGATGAAAGGGAAGGGGGCGGCGCGCGCAGCGCCAAGGCATCGCCCACCGAGGCCGAGGCCCCTCATGCCGGAGCCCAGCTGCTGCTACTGCCGACGAGCGCCACCAGGAAGAACTTGGCCCGCGAGTCCTGCCGGCCCCCTCGGCCGCCGGCGCCGAATCCCGCCACCCGCTGCCACGCAGCGCGCATCCACCGCACCCACCACGTGCATTCGTGCTCAGGGCCGCCGCCGTAAGGTCGGCTGGGAGGAGAGGGAGGAGGGAGTCCGAGAGAGAGAGAGAGAGAGAGTCCGCGCCGCCGCCTCTTTGCTGCACGAGGAGTGGGGGTGGGGAAAAAAATGAGGATAGAGCTAGAGTTTCTGGAAAGAAAGTACATATATATGTGTTCGTAACTGGGCTTTTCGGGCTATCGGGCTGGGCCTGATTTACCAAGGCGGTTGAGTTACCATGCTCGCCTCGATTAATATATTTACCGAGGCGGTTACATTAGGATGACCACTTCGGTTAATCTATAAACCGCCTCGGTTAATCGATTTTGTGCCTCAGTTAATAAAAAACGACCACCTCGGTTAATTGCAGGCATTAACCGAGACGGTTAGATATCGTGTCCGCCTCGGAGGTCATTTTTAAAGATCGCGGTTAATATTTTTTTTAGTAGTGAATAGCCCAACAGGTCAGTGGGTAGGGAGGTTATTGCAGGCAGCAGCAGCGTGCGTTGATGTGTTCGCAATCACAACACACTAGTATATTTTTATCGGCAAGCAAAAAGTCTATTTTACTGACCTTAATGATTCGCTTTGTATATTTAACTTCTTAAACAAAATGTTAATTTATTACTTCCTCAAACTATTTAAATTAGTTCAATCTACACCCAAATAAATATTTGTTAATTTTTTCTTTCATTGTACATTTTTAGTTTTAGGTTCAACTTTTGCTAACTGACTATTGATGTTGTATCATATGTTACAAAAATATATATAATTATTTTATGATTATTTTTATAGGTTGAGAATATATAATACTTCCTCTGTTTCAAATTGTAAGTCATTCCAACATTGAGTCAAACTATTTTAAGTTTGATCAAAATTATAGAGAGAATTACAAAAATTTATAACACCGAATGGATATATTATAAAAATATATTTAATAAAAAATCTAACGGTACTTATTTGGTATCATAAAGGTTGGTACTTTATTGTAAAAATTTGGTTAAACTTAAGATCCTTTGAATTTCCAAGAAAATTGGAATGACTTACAATTTGGAATGGAGGGAGTAAAGTTTAACATTGGACATATAATGAATACTAATAATTTTTTCCTCACATAATTTATAATGTTATCTATTACCTCACAATTTGTGAACTTAAAATTCAACTTTTAGATGGAGGAACAGAACAGAAAATTTTCATTTGGGACTGGATTAGACCAATTTAAATAGTTTGAAAGGAGTAATTTGATTCATCATTTTGTTCAGGGTTTAAAACGGACAAAGTGAATCATTGATGGAAGTAAAATAGACTTTTTCCAAATGATATTGTAGCAAGATGTCATACGCTCATGGTGCTGTGTCAAGATGCGCTTAATTAGACAAGTCAACCTTTTCTCGGCCACAAGTTATATTAGTTAAATTTGATGTGAAAGTAGGACAACACAAGATAACCCTTAACCCACCTTCGAGCTCGATTGATGTGTATTCGGGTCACTAGCTTATTTGCCACTACCAAAACTGATGTTGTACCGGCGAAGAAGAATTCATGGCTCTCCGGCAACCTGCACAACTTGCAATTCTCTAGAACTATGCATCTACGGAAATTTCAACAGTTTTTGTTCCATGAACTTGATGTTCAGGAATGTCATAGATTCACCATACACGCCATTGTTTCGTATGAGCCGCTCTGTACAGCTGATCCCAGATTCTATTTTCCATTTAAAATTCTGGAGCTCGAGTTAGAACAAGCAACCCTGTACAAAACATCTAGGTAAGTTTTCCACTCAAGGAATAGTCAGCAATTTTCTTTACTCAGCATGACAAAGAACTACGTATACTTACCTAATTAACACATAAAAGAAAAGCAGCGATGCTCAGCATCTACGACTACGAGCCTATGGGACAAAGCAGAGAGCTGTAAAAAGGCTAAGATGTTTACAAGCACAAGGAACCATTCAAGCTGAAATCAGGAGAACGCAGCTCAAGTTACAACCACACCAATGACTGAAACTATAATTCAGAGCCAGCCTATAGCAGCTACATATCGTATTCCCTGCAGTTGATACTTGCAAAAAGTAACCAATGGAGCGATAGTATCTGAAGAAAGAGAGACATCTTAATGCAGACAAAGAAAAAAAAGGTTACTGGAGCTACGTTATTAACATGGACGACTCCGATTTGACAGTTTCATCGAAATAAATGGACGATGATACCACTGAACATCAGTCCAGCGAGCACCTAGGCAACTATTAATTCTGCAGACCGATTATATGTATCTTCTTCTCACAGATGCAGATCAGAGCAGCAAAGGAAATTAACTAACATGGTAGTACCATAACAGGATTTGCCATTAAACAAGGTTCCCAAGGGAAACATAAAACGCTAACATCCACCAAAAGCACCATGGTACCATAACACCAGAGTTCTCAAAGCTAATTAGATACCATACATCACATTCTGTCAGTACCAACTATCACCATCCGTCTCAAAGGTCCTTCAAAAACTCATCCATGTCAAAAGGATCAGCCATACGTCTAGGTGGTTCCTCACTCTCATCACTAGAAGTAGGTGGATCCTGTTGGCCGTAATCATCCTCGATGTCTTCATCATCAGCCATAAAAGACCCATCGTCTTCTTCAGTGTCTGAATCTGTCTCATCTGCGATCCTTGACATGGAACCTCCATCTTCAGAATTCATCATGTCATTACTTCAAAAAAAAAAATCATCATGTCACAGAAGGATCTTCTGAGACGATAGTGGGCCTTGAGCGTGTATGATCCAGAGATGATTTCTTCAACAAGTTTCCAAGCAAGATTATCCCTGTCATAAAGTTTAGCATACATGCCAACCCAATCATAATCCATCTCACAGTCTTCTAGGATCAAAGGGTCAAAGTTGCTTCCTTCTGAATGCTGCCTTTCGGACCTATCAGACATCATCCGGTTGTATTGGATGTAAGCACGATCCTCCAATTTCTTCCGCTCTGATTGTTTTATATATGTGGTATTCATCTAAAATGCAGAGACAGAAACAAAGGATATAAATAAACTGCTATTTCCACTTGGATAAATAAAACATCATATGTTTGTCTTTTATTGATTCTGCTTGGGTACTTACACACTCAAACATAGTCCAATTGCGATCATAGCCAGATGAAGAACAATAAAGACCAGCGATACGCCATGCGAATTTTTGGAGGTCTCCAGCTGAGCCAGCGTAGGCAGTCCACCAATCATCTAAAAATTAAGACAAAACACCAAAGGAGAACTTCAATACTGATATAAACCATACAAATTTTGCAAAAAGCACAAAAGGAAAAGGCGAAATAGCCAAATTCATCCCTGAACTATCGCGTCCGGCTCAAATTCGTCCTTGAACTTTCAAAAGGTCCAATTTAGTCCCTGAACTATCTCCATTGGTCCGGTTTCGTCCCTGTGCTGAGCTGGCGTTGACACCGTCTACTGCCTCCTTAACTTTCCGTCCATTAGGTTTACAGCAAACGCTGAAATGTCCATTTTACCCTTGTTTTTTTTTCTCAGTACATCAGCCCTTCCAGGCAGCCGTCTCGCTACCTCGCAGTCTGGCCGCCGCTGTTTCCAGCGAGCGCGGCGCCTCACCTCGCCACCCCCTCCGAGCCTGCTCGCTGGCCCCCTCCTAGCCTGCTCGGCATCCCCGGCAAGCCTGCTCGCCGGCCCTTGCAAGCTTGCTCGCCGCCTCCTCCAAGGCAGGTCGCGAGCCCTCCAAGGCTGCTTGCCGCCTCCGTCCAAGCCGGCTCGCCGCCCCCTCCAAGGCAGGTCGATTCCCCCCACAGTGGCCGCTCTCTGGACCTTGCACGGCGCTGCACAGGACGCCGCTCCAATCGTGGACGTTGGCTGTCGATTGAAGGTGAGCGAAAGTTCTGCTCGTGGGATCTAAATTTGATTTCTGTTTTTGGTGGAATTTGACCACGAACTAGATCTGTAGGGCGGAATTAACATGGGAGAGGATGAGGTATTGACTGTTCGATTTCATTTCAATGGGGATTTTGTTCTTGATGGGTCACAGATGCAATATTGCAATGGGGATTTGGGAGTATCACACATAGATAAGGACAAATTATCAATCCCAGAGCTGAATGGCCATTTGTTAGATCACACCACCTTTCAGAGATCTGTTAGGATGTACTGGTTACCAGTTGGTGCAAAGCTAAATAGTGGAATGAGGCTGCTTGTAGATGATAAGTCCTGCATGGATTTGCTTGATGAGATAGGATCTGCAGGTATTGTGGACATATACACTGAAAGAAATGAGTTGGACATGAGTGCCAATGAAGGCACAGAGACACAATATGGAGATGAGGACGTCTTTGCCTTATTCAGAGATGAGAACATTATGGATTTGAATGAACAAGAAGGTAACCAAAGCGCTGCACTGGATGAGAATATTATGTATTTGGAGGCTCTCACCACTCGTGAGGATGATCAGAATGATGGAAAGGGTGACCAACATGCCGAAAATGAGAAAGAAGAATCAGGAAGCGAGTTTGATGCCACAGGATTTACAAGTGATGAAGATGATGAAGTAAGGGAGATAAGAAATAAATACAAAGAGTTTATGTCGATTGCGAGGAAGGGAGGAGACATTGCATTGGATGCTCCAATTTATTTGGATGTCCCTGGTGGTAGTGATGTAAACAATATTGGTGAAGCCAGTGAAGATGGTGATGGCATTGCATACTTTGATTCAGATCATGATGCATCATATGATGAGGATAGTGATGGTGTTTCTAGGAGAAGGAACTGCAGGTTTCCAATATTTGATAGTCATGCTGAGACTCCACATTTTGCAGTTGACATGTGCTTCAGAAAGATATCCGTATCCCTTATGGTGCTGAAGGATGGGTTTTTATAACAGACAAACAAAAGGTAATTGGGACCACAACCTATGACATGTATGCCACTGAGATATTTAGAATTGTATAATAACATTTATGACATGTTATTGCAGGGTCTTCTAAGTGTAGTGAATGAGATATTTCCATTAGCAGAGCATAGGATGTGTGCACGACATATTTATGCCAACTGGAGGAAAAAACATAGGCTACAAGAGTACCAAAAGAGGTTCTGGAAGATTGCAAAGGCTTCAAGTGAGATGTTGTTTAATCATTACAAGAACAAACTCGCCAACAAAACTCCTAGAGGATGGAAAGATTTGCAGAATACAGACCCCATACATTGGTGCCGAGCTTGGTTCAAGGTGGGATCCAATTGTGAATCTGTTGATAACAACATGAGTGAATCATTTAATAGTTGGATTATAGAAGCAAGGTTCAAGCCTATCTTGACTATGTTGGAGGACATAAGGATCCTTGTGACCAGAAGAATCCAAGAGAATCGGAGCAACAGTGAGAGGTGGTTAATGGAAATATGCCCCAACATTATTAGGAAGGTCTGTAAGATCAGGCATAGGACCCAGTACTGTCATGTCTTGTGGAACGGTGAAGCTGGTTTTGAAGTGAGAGATAAAAAATGGAGGTTCACAGTTGATCTCAACAACAAAACATGCTCATGCAGATATTGGCAAGTTTCTGGGATTCCATGTGCACATGCTTGTGCTGCCCTGTTCAAGATGTCTAAAGAACCTAATAAATATGTGCACAACTGTTTCTCTCTTGAGGCATACAAGAGGACATATCAGCATGTCCTGCAACCTGTAGAGCATGAGTCGGCATGGCCTGTGTCCCCAAATCCTAAACCATTGCCTCCTAGAGTCAAAAAGATGCCAGGCCGGCCAAAGAAAAATAGAAGAAAAGATCCTTCAGAGCCAAAGAAATCAAGCACTAAATCATCAAGAGTTGGTACTAAAATCAGATGTGGCCGATGCAAAAGGGATGGCCACAACTCCAGGACATGCCCTAGGATGATGGTGTTTATCCTTTCGAGTTATTATCATGTCATTTGTTTGCTGCTTCCAGATGCACTAACTTTTGGTGCTTAACTGCAGGGAAGGTCAGTGCCACAACCAAATCCTTCACAACAGCATGCTACCAATGCAACGAGTCAAGCAATGGTACCTGCATCAGACGAGCAGCGTAAAGGAAAGCGTCCAGTACCACCTTCAATCCACACAAATTCATCTGCCAATTCATCATTTATTCAGGTTAGCAAATTTCAAAGCAGTGATTATGGAAGACAAAATTTTAGTAAACTAATTCCTTTCCATATCTTCTTTTCTCAGTCTAGCAATAAGAAACAAAAGGTGTCTAAGTCAAACTCTAGAGCCATTGCTGAAGCATCTGCAAAGGCAGCTGCTGGTGGGACTGCATCTATTACAATCGAGACAAGTGCTGGCATGGTTGCTGGGACACATGCAAAGGCAACCATCAATGTTTCAGGAGCAACCGGCACAGCCAAAATTCGATCCACTTCAACTGGTCATGGAAACAGCTTAGGAAAACGCAATGTCATCAGGGAAGAGCATCATGTAGTTTGAGTGCCAGTGCATGGCACATGTATCATTTGGCATGTTCTGTCACTTTGAAACTGGCATGTTCTGTCACTTTCGATGAACAAGTACTTTATTTATTTCAACAAGACATGGTTACAATTGTTGCAACATCATTTCGTACTTGCATTTTACATTACAAAATGAGCCATAGGCCTCCAGCGATTACAATACAGCGGCGGCCAGACTGCGAGGGAGCGAGAGGGCTGCCTGGGAGAGGGAGGGCTGATGTACTGAGAAAAAAAAACATGGGTAAAATGGACATTTCAGCGTTTGCTGTAAACGGAAAGTTAAGGAGGCAGTAGACGGTGTCAACGCCAGCTCGGCACAGGACAAAACCGGACCAATGGAGATAGTTCAGGGACTAAATTGGACCTTTTGAAAGTTCAAGGACGAATTTGAGCCGGACGCGATCAAAGTTCTCAAGGCGGTAAGGCAGACGCCTAGCAAGGTGGGGCGTCTGGACGCCTAGGCGGAGCAAGGCGGGCGCCTAGGCGAGCAAGGCGCAAATCAGTGGACGGCGCCTGGACGCCTAGGCGTCGCCTAGGCGACGCCTTAAGAACATAGGACGCGATAGTTCAGGGATGAATTTGGCTATTTCGCCAAAGGAAAACAAAGCTTGAAATCTAATAAAGATAGAAGTTTACTTGCTTGGACTCTTTCTCTTTCGCTGCAGCATAGCGTTCTCATATTGATCAGCTAGGTCGCTTACCATGGCAATCAAATCATCATCATCGGTGATCATTTTCTCAATCACATCATTGAACATCTCCTGAAGTCTTGAGGCATATGCATGATCATTTTCCTTAATGTCAAAATATTTGTTTGGATTCAGAAACAATGCAGCTTCACATAGTTTTTGCCCCGTTTGGTCTGCCCAACGCCGGTGAACAATATCCATTACTTTCTTCAGTATTCCAGGACTGCTTGCAAAGGAGTCACTGATTTTCTTCTTAGCAAGATCCAGACATGCAAAAACCTCTGGCATTGCTGGCCTCACACAGTCACACCACCATAGACAATCCTTAACACAGCAAGAAGTGGTACTGATGTTTTCATGCAATCTTGTACTCCATTCCAGAATGTGGGTGAAAACACAATTTCTCGCACTTTTGTCCCTGTTTTTGTGCTTGACAATTTAGACCTACTCCAGTCCTACTGAACAGACACTTCATTACATCTCTGCTTGCACATCCTCTCCAAAGTTAGGAACGATGTGGAGTATGTGGAGTATCGAGTGGTTGCTGGTGCCACAAGTTCCTCCCGACCTATCTTGTCACACATTGCACAGAGAAATCTCTAATGCCTGTAGATAAACGTGGTGACATGTTTGGCCTGTTGAATATACTTCTTAAACTCTTCCAACCTCCCAATGTCCTTCAACATGAGGTCCAAGCACTGGAATGCACAGGGGGTACAAAACAGTGCAGGAATTCTGTCCATTAGAATCCTGCATGCCTCCTTAAGTTTATGACTGTTATCAGTGACAACCTGAACAACTTTTTCCCTACCAATGCCCTCAATCCTGTGCTCTATCAAGTCTGCCAAATCTTCATGATCTAAAGAAATGAGGCATCAGCAGACCCCAAGAAGAAAATCCCCTCCACACTACCGACCATGAAACTGAGCAAGTGAAGATTTCTCCCATGATCGGTCTAGGAGTCCACCATGAGCGTGCAACCATGCCGCTCCCAGGCCTTCTCATGTTTCTCCCTCAGTTCAGCCATCCACTTCATCTGCTTCTCAAAGAGAGGCCCCCTCAACTCCTCTTGGCTAGGAGGTACAAATCCAGGTCCATACTGTGCAATTGCGTCAATCATGAGCTCGAAGCTCCCGTTGTTGATGACAGAGAGTGGCATGCCATTCTCCTGAAACACCTTGGCCCAAAGCTTGGTCAGCTTCGCATGCTGCTTCTTTTTCTTTTCTGACAGCTCAGGCTCAACAAAACCAGGGGTGTGCCTTTCACGGACAACCTCCTCAGGAGTCTTCCGGAACATGTCTAGAGTAGTTTGTACCATCTGTGGCTTCTTCCTCTTGGCAGGTGTAGCACGAAAACAACGAGCTGAGGCTCTGGTTGGTGATTCTTGGTCCTGCATTTTTCCTTTTAGCTTGCTGGATCAAGAGATGGAATTTGTTTAATTTGGTCGGTGCTCTATGTGCAGAGTAAATCTGTGCAACAGGGAAATGAAATAACTTTCCAGAAGGCATGCATCCATGAATAGGGTAAATCTTATGCACAGAAAAAATTGATTTAGTTGTATAGACATCTATGCATAGCGTAAATATTGTGCACATGACATGATTTTACTAGCTAAAAGCATCAGCGTTTTGTGCATAGGAGTCTGGGTTGGTTTGTGCCTCTTGCCTCTTGGTCCGAAACAGAAATTTACCAGTTAAATTTTGTGTGTCAAGAAATTGATCTAGTTGTTACGTAACACCGACTCATATAGAGTAAACCTTGTGCAGCCATAGAGACATGAGTTTGACTCGCTACTACTACAAGACAAGGATTTATGTTGTGCACAGAACACAGGCTTTGGTTGTTGTGCCTTTGATGCTTATGCATATGCTGTACAGACCCAATCTTGTGCACGGATTAAAAAAAGTTTGAATAGTAAAAAGAATCCATGTAAAGATCCAATCATTTTTTTTAAATTTGCCTTTGATGCTTATGCATATGCTGTACAGACCCAATCTTGTGCACGGATTAAAAAAAAGTTTGAATAGTAAAAAGAATCCATGTAAAGATCCAATCATTTTTTTTAAATTTGCCAGAAGCACTGGCCCGTCATGTAAGGGGTTAGGCGCCCACACTCAATGGACTCAACGTAGACAAGGCTGCCCGAATAGTCTCGGAACGCAGCATACCGAGGCCCTCACACCACACACGCGGACACACCCTCACGCACGCCTCAGCACCCAATGGGAATCGTGGGTCGAGCAAGGCTCGAACCCACGACCGGCCGCTCCACCACCTGGAGCACAGACCGCTCGAGCTACGGCTCGATCCCTAAAGATCCAATCTTGCGCGCATATAAATCAGTCAACTTACTCAAAAATGAACATCCAAGTAGAGAGATTTAATCTTGTACACAAACAGATGGATTTTTATGTGCCAAAAAAATTGATATTGAGATAAAGGAGTAGGCAAGTAGAGAGATCTCCCCTATCCGCCGCTACCCACTGGAAAGATGGACTCATTAATCGAGGGAAATCACGCGAGTTCTCACAATCAGAGAGGTAGAGGCGAGAATGGCAGGAGCAGAAAGAGGATGCGAACCGGGAGAAGCCTTTACGGCGGCTGGGCGCGCCGCGGCGGGTGGCCTCGGAGGTGGCGGCGGCTAGGGTTTGCTCCCCCTCCTGCTCTTTCGCTCTCGAATAATGGAACGGAATGGAAGCGTGCGGTAGTGCTAGTGAAATGTGGAGTCGCTAGCAGCGATTTTTTTACCGACCGGTCGCCTGAAACTGCCGGCGTCCGTTCCATTTTAGCGGTCCGGTTTGACCGGAAACCGATAAAAATTGATCAAATTCAAATTTCAAATTACAGACGCCAGTTCAATTAGTTTTCACCGGTTAGCTGACTGGTTTGAGTGAAAACCGGTCCGTTGAAAAAAAAAACGACTTTGTTCAAAACTTGAATTTTTGTATAACATGTTTTTAGCCTAAATGAATCATCCAACCCTCTTTTATACTAATTTTACATTAATATAATGTATAACATATTTTACATTGTAATTGTATGTTTTTGTATGCACGCCTTTTTTTATTTAACTTCAAATGCTCGCAAAGTATACTAAATGAACGAATATTTGAAAAAATTTGACACCAATAGATTCATCGTAACTTGAAGTATTTTTAGGAATTTTTTGAAATTTTTTCATTTTTTGAATTTAAATTTAAATTTTAAATTTGGGCCGGTTTGAAACCGTCCCAAATCAGAACCGGTCCGGACCGGTTTGACCGGTTCCCGCGGTATCCGGATCGGTTCCGGTCGGCTGGTCGCTAGTAACTAGATGGGCGATGGGCTGGCTTGTCGTCCGTCAGGGAATGGAATGGGCGAGTGAGCAAGGCGAGAGAGGACGCGCCAAGGCGGCCATGGCGGGTCCATACCATTAAAAAAACTAAACTATAGATATATACCATCAAAAAATCCTACTATAGATATTTAGTATCAAAAGTTCCAATGTTACAGCTATTTAGCATTCCGTTAACTTCCGTTACCGTAAATGTTAGGGGGCGTTTAGTTCCCAAAACAAAAAAATTTTGGGTGTCACATCAGCGTTTGACCAGATGTCGGGAGGGCTTTTCGAACACTAATTAAAAAACTAATTTCAGAACTCACTTGGAAACTGCAAGACGAATCTTTTGAGGCCTTTGACCGCATCATTAGCACATGTGAGTTACTGTAGCACTTATGTCTAATGATGCCCTAATTAGGCTCAAAAGATTCGTCTCGTCGTGTACATCCAAACTGTGTAATTAGTTTTGTTATTTAATTACATTTAGTGCTTCATACATGTGTTTAAAGGGGAGGTGAAAATTTTTGGGAACTAAACGGGCCCTTACTTCTATTTTTTCGTTGGGACAATACAGGTTGGGAAGTTACATTCTTACCCCTCACATTGAAGGCAGGGGGCGCACAGCAGCCCATCATCGCTGCCTCCTCGAGTCGTGCAGGTCAAGCCCGCCGCTCAGCTTCCTCGACTCGCCCCGCGTGAAGGGGCCAGCGAGCGGCGGCCCCCTCGGCGGCGCGCTCCCTGGCAGCGTCTCTCCCCAGGCAGCAGCGCGCTACGCCGGCGGCGGTCGCCTTCTCCGTCCTCCCATCCAGGTGTGTATCCCCCATCTCTCTTGCTTCTCCCTCTCTTTCATGGTTCTAAACTCTTGGATTTTCTTCTCCATCTCTCACAGTGCTGAGCAATTGAACCAAAATTTAGCTGAATGGATCCTGTTGAAGTTCCCGAGGGGTAAGAATCATTTCCTCTGTTCTTTAGTGGACTGGAATCTGAATTGTCGTCGATTGATTTCTGCTGGAACCAGAGATAGACGATAGCCATACAATCCTTTTCTCAGTAAGGGTAAAATGGTCACAATTAACTTGGAGTTAACTTAGAGTTAACAGAATGGTATATAGCTGCAGCATTGAATCTTTTGATGGTATATATCTACACATGAATCTTTTAATGGTATATATCTAAAGACTGGTTCTTTTAATAGTATGGATCCAATTTTACTTTTTTTTTATCAAGTATACATGTATTAAAAGCTAAGGAAAACATACAGGAGCCAGTATGAATACAGGTGCATCGTAGAAAGATATGGAGGACAGCTGTCCCACCCTACTTGCACAACAGACCTCTAGAAAACTTAAAATTACAAACTGGTCCTTGAACCACCTGTTGACGGAAGGCTCGAGAAATCGTCGCCGGGAAGCGCTGACTCCGGCCGCCGCCGCCGAACCCGAGGCCAGAGGGAGCTCCTTCACACACAGGCTTTGAAGTGAGCCGCAGTAGGCACGCATCCGCGCGGACGAGTTGGAGCCGTCGCTGAACGTCCATCGGTCGGGACCATGCCCCAAGCTCTATCGACCATGAATGCAAGCTCACCGACGACGACGACAACGGCTGCCACAGGAAACCGAGCCCAATCCATCCTCCTGGCTTCCGCAACACCCGCTGAAGCATACGCACCCTCGCAACACAAGGCCGACAAACTCACCTCCCTCTCGGGCCGAGGAGCCACCGGCGAAAACCTCATGTACACGGGCTCCACACCTGGAGCACCACCTCCACGAACTCTTGGAATGGAAGGAACAAGGAAAACCCCGCCCAAGTTGCGCGCCAGATCCCACCTAGTGGCGGGAACGCGGCGGGTTGACGAGGTGGGACCAAGGTTCTAGATAGCGGGCTATAGCGGGTGTTGGGGGCGCCACCTTCGGCCATCGACCGAAGGCCCGCGCACAACTTGAATGCCATGACTAGGTCTTCTGCCGGCTCGGCAAGAGAGGCGAAGACGAGGGCAAGCGAAGAAGGGCGAAGACCAAGGCGCCAAAGGCGAAGACAAAGGCAAGCGAAGAAGGGCGAAGACCAAGGCTGTAGGGTCGAGATGGCGGACTAGAGGGGGGGTGAATAGTCCTTTCTAAAACTAATTGCGCCGGCTAACCGAAACTTATGCTGAATTGAAACTATTCGCTTAGCCAAGACTTCACCCCTCTAACTATGACTCTAAGGCACCTCCAAAAAGATCCTACACAAAGCAAATGGAGTGCCAAGCTAGCAAGAGCTCTCCTAACAATTCTAATGCCAAGCCACACAAGTCTAAGCACTAGTACTTCACAAACCGGGGGAGCTCTTACACACTTCTTATGAGCAAAAGTACAAAGCCAAACCTAAACTCACTAGATGCTCAAGGACAAGGATACTCAATCCAAATCCAAGAGCTCAACTTGCTTAGCTACACAATCTAAGCAAGAGCAACTAATTAAGCTACACAAGCTAACTAGTTACACTAGAGAGCAACTACACAAGCACAAGATATAGATGAATGTAAATACAAGGCTTGTGATTTGGAGAATGCAAACCACCGAAAAGAGTAGACAAAATTGACACGGTGATTTTTATCCCGAGGTTCACTTGGTTGCCACCAAGCTAATCCCCGTTGAGACAAGCTCCAAGGTTGCCGCCGATCCTCTTGCTAGTGGTGACTCTCAAGTCACACTCTCCCACGTGGAGTGCTCACACCGAGCTCTAGCACATGATCCGGCCGAACCACTTGTTGCTCTTCACGTCTCGCTCAACTAGAGTTGCTCTTCGCGGCTCCCGCGGGGTGAGCACAATACCCCTCACAATCTCTTCTCCGGAGCACCACACAATCTTCTTGCGGGCTTCAACGGAACCTCTTGCCACCAAGCCGTCTAGGAGGTGGCAACCTCCAAGAGTAACAAGCACACCGGCTTGCAACACGATCACCTAGTGCCACTCGATGCAATCTCTCAAAGCAATCGCACTAGAGTCGCTCTCTCACTCGATCGGATGATTACTATTAAGTTAGAGTGAGTAGAGGGCTCTCAAGCACTCTCACACATGGACACCAAGTCCCCAAGGTGTTCAGCCACCACAAATGGCCGGCTACACCCTCTATTTATAGAGGGAGGCCCCAAACTAGCCGTTACCTCACAACCCCGTCGAAACAGAGCACTCGCGGACTGTCCGCTTTACAAAAACCGGACTGTCCGCCATTCAAACCCAACGACTAGATCTGTAATGATAATGTGTCAGAGTCGACCGTTAGAGCCCTTCGCGGACTGTCCGCGCCATACTTGCGGACCGTCCGCCGTTCAGATACTCCGAGCACTCAGAGAGACAGCGTCTCTGGACAAACTTAAAGTTTGAGGGGCGGACCGTCCGCACCCCTTGAGCGGACCGTCCGCCCTTCACAACGTGCAACCCACCAGAAGCAAAAACGTCTCTGGTCATTTTCTCAACTGACCGGCGGACCGTCCGCTCCCCAATGGCGGACCGTCCGCCCTTCACTCTTAAATCCCACCAGGGACCCAACACGTCTCTGGTCAAAATGTTAAGTGACCTGCGGACCGTCCGCGACCATGGGCTGGATCATCCGCAGTCCAACCTTTCAGCCCAAGCCAGAGAAACAACCTCTCTGGACAAAAAGAATTAAACTAGCGGACCGTCCGCACAACAGGGCCGGACCGTCCGCCCGTCAATTCTTTTTCCCTCAAGTTGGTCAACCACAACTCCAACACTTTCTCCTCTGCATATGTGCCAACAACACCACGTGAACAACACCATGTGCATGTGTGTTAGCATTTCACAAACATTTTCAAAGGATTTTCACTTGATCTCACCACGCCACTCGATCCTAACAACATCGCAATGTTAGAACGCTCAAGTGGCACTAGATGACCGATATGCAAACAAGTTTGCCCCTCTTGATAGTACGGCCATCTATCCTAAATCCGGTCATGCACTTCTCTACACAACCTTTGACCGGTGAAATGAAATACCCTACAAGTCATACCTTTGCCTTGCGCATTCCATTTCATCTTCCCAAATGTTGATGCCACACAAGCACCAAACTCCATCAAGCCTTTTGATCATCATCATGAGTCAACACTTGGCTTGATCTTTCTTAAATGATATGATCCACTCCATATCATCACATGACCTCTTTGGTCCATCGATCTTGACCTTGCTCGCTCTTCACCATTGCCTCGGTCCATCAGCGCCAAATCTTGCCCAAGCTTCACCGCCTCGCGGTCCCTCGCTTCAAAGCCTTGACTTGCCCTTCTCCATTGCAACCGGTCCATCAAGCCAAGCCTTGTCTTGATCTTCTCCACTTTGGTCACATTACTCCATGTCATGTCTCATATGCAATGAGCTCCTCGATCACACTTTATGAGCATAGCATCAATCCTTAGTCATTTCTCCTCCATGGCACATGTTGCTCATACTAGTGTCTTTGTGTGGACTAATCTCCTGTGTATCTCAACATAAACACTTATTAGTCCACCTAAGTTGTCACTCAATTACCAAAACCAAACAAGGGCCTTTCAAAGGCGCCAAAGGCGAAGACGAAGGCAAGTGAAGAGAGGCGAAGACCAATGCGCCGTTTGCGAAGTCAAAGACCAGCAAAGGAAGGCGTAGGAGAGCAAGCGCTTCAGAAGCCGCGAAGGGATCGTGTTCGCCGAATGATGATATGCAAATCTGGGCCCGATGGGCTGTAATGGGCCCAATGGGCAGAAGGGGCCTGGATGTAATCTACTAAATGATGTAAAAATATGGTTGTGCCCCGAGAATATACCGGGAATATAGTTGTTAGGGGGCATTACAGTGTAATAACAGAGGGTGGTAGGTGAACCGTCACCTATAAATACCCGACCCCTGTACATTGATGGGACACATTGAATACAGAGAGAGAATCATTCGTACTGTGCGAAGCCTCGTTTCAGATTTGGAGTTGTTCTCTTCGTCTGGTGCGCACTTTCCTCACTGTTGTGGTGTTTGTCCATTCCGGAGGCACTCTCCACCAACAATTTGGCGCCCACCCGTAGGTTCGACACACCACGCCACACCACATGGCGGCGAAGAAGAAGGGAGATGCTACTACCACTTTGATAGACACGACAACGACGACGACACCTCCGCAAGACGAAGCCGCCGCCGAGCAAGATCCCGCAACCGGCAACGAAGACATCACCGTCGAACACATCGCAGAAGGACAACACGAAGTCGATCTGCTGGACCTTAGCATCTCTGCCGAAGACATCGCTCCAATGCGAAGGGTTGATGCTCGCCTCGAAGAGGCGCGAAGAGCCAAGAAACAAGCTCTTCAGGAAGAAACTATGGAGCCTCAAATCATCACGAGGGCGAAGGGGAAGGAAATAATGTTGACTGAAGTAGAAAGGCAAGAGCAGTACAACAAGCTGCAAGAAGAAGAGCTCGACTGCAAGGTGTTACAAGAGAAGATCAGAGCACAACGATTGCTGCTCGAAAAAATGCAGGCACCGCAGCCGCCGCAGCCACTGCCGAAGGACACGGTCGCAACGAACCCACCAGGACATGCACCATCAAGGGTCCGAACAAGGACTATACCAATCGAAGAGATCTTTGACCAGTCTGAGCCAGAGGAGGAAGGGTATTATCGAAGGGGCCACCCGCGAAGAACGCCATTGTTCGAAGAGCTAGAAGAGATACAATGGCCTCATTGTCTCAACCCAGCAGTACTGCCTCAGTTTGACGGTGAGGCCGACCCTGAAGAGTTTCTCCTGAAGTACGAAGCCACCATAGAGGCAGGAGGAGGAGGCACAGCGTGCAAGGCGAAGGCACTTGTCCTCGCGCTGCGAGGACTGGCTCAGCGATGGTATGCAAACATACCCCCAGGAAGCATTCTATCATGGAACCAGCTTCGTTCCCAGTTGCGCTCAAGTTTTCGAGCCATCAGGCCCGACGAAGTCACATCCTGCGACTTCCATAACTTGAAGCAAGGAAGCATGACCTTACAAGAGTACCTTCAGAGTCTGATAAAGCTTCACGCAAGAGGTCCAGACGCCACCGACCAGAGCATTATTGACTCAGTAGTCAATTGGATCAGCCTCGGCCCATGCGGGGAGTACTTAACCCGACGAAGGCCGAAGACAGTTACCAAATTGTTCGAGATAATGCAAGAATATTGCATATCTGACCGTGCGAAGAGGCAGAAGCTCGAAGAAATGAATGAGAAGAGGAAGTCAAGGAACAGCGAGAGGTCGCACTAGAAACCATGGCACTCCGACCAGTCCAAGCAAAAAACTGTCAATACCGTCTCCAAGGAGGAGTCACGCGAAACCAGGCACCACAAGAACAAGAGTGCCAGAGATCACTGCGAAGACAGATCTAGCAGCGAAGATAGATCTGGCCGCGAAGATAGATCTGGCCGCGAAGACAGGTCCAACCGCGAAGATAGATACAATCGCGAAGACCGCTACCAGAAAGGCCGAAGAGAAAAGGGGGGCCGAAGGGAAAAAACACCATTTTGATATTTCCATGGCAAGGACCAAGGTCATTGGACCAATGAATGCCCAATCGCAATTGAAACGAAGGCAGAGCTCGAACGCAAAAATGCCCAGTCAGCAAAACCAGTAAATTACACTTCGCAACCACCGCATCAAGTTCCCCTACCACCCACCACTTGGACCCCAACACCAAATTGGCCAGTATCTTACCCAGTCTACAACTACAACCCATCATACACACCTCCAATGTCATTGCCTTCGCAACAATCCATGCCACCACCTTCGCACCAGCTGATACCGATGCTACCCACTCCGCAGTACGCCAACACATGGTCATGGAGCTCCACGCCCTTACCTCCACCACCGAAGCTCGAGCCAGGATAGATACCAGAAAGAGCAGGCGACGGACCTTCGGCAGCATGGTTAACATCATCAACGCCATCTCCGGAGGATCCAACGAACCGGTGCATGAGACGAAGAGGCAGCGCAAAGAATACTTCAGAACTGTTTCTCATGTGAGCGAATGTAAATGCTTCCGAACTCCGTGGTCGCATATCCCGATATCCTTCACACAGGCGGATCTTCGGCTGCAACACTACTCTCACAATGACCCCCTCGTCATTAGAGCCAACATTGGCAAGAATTCAGTACACTTCGCTGGGAATGATGTGGGAAGAATCTTGGTCGACAATGGCAGCTCCGCAGACATTCTGGTATGGCAGTGCTTCGTCAAGATGGGGTTCACAGAGCAAGCTCTGAAGAAATCGCAGTACCCGCTCATTAGCTTCGGAGGCAAAAGGATCGAAGCCCTCGGCAAGATAGAGCTCAATGTCACGTTCGGTGAAGGGGCCATGCAAAGAACAGAAACAATAACCTTCGATGTGGTAGACATCAACTACCCCTACAATGCCATCTTCGGCCGCAACACGCTGGTGAAGTTCGCAGCTGTAATCCATCAGCCGTATCTATGCATGAAGATACCTTCGGCAGGGGGAGTCGTGACTGTCTACGGCAACCAAGAAGAAGCACGCAGATGCGAAGACAATGCATACAACACCAACAAGACTGTGCACGCCATTGAAGCATCCGAAGAGGACACCGAAGAATTTGTTGGCGAAGACATGCACAAGAAAAACGAAGGAGTGTCACCAGTAGAACACACAAAGAAGGTACCGTTATGCGAAGATGTGCCTGATCGTATGGTGATCATCGGCAAGGAGCTCGAGGAGCACGAAGAGGCAAGACTCATACAGTTTCTGAGGAACAATCAAGACGTCTTCGCATGGTCTTCGTCGGACCTGTGAGGTGTCAGTCGAGAAGTTATTGAGAATACGCTTACAGTCAACCCGAAGGCAAAACCGATAAAGCAGGGGCAGAGGTCAATGTCCGAAGAAAGGAAGAAAGCAGCACAGGGCGAGGTGCAGAAGTTGCTAGACGCAGGCGTCATTCGCGAGGTGCAATACCTAGAGTGGTTGGCAAATGTTGTCATTGTACTGAAGAAGAATGGGAAATAGAGAATGTGCATCGACTTCACCAACCTTAACAAGGTTTGTCCGAAGGATGAATACCCCTTGCCTCGCATCGACACATTGGTCGATGCGACGGCCAGCTCAGAAATGCTGAGCATGCTGGATTGCTTCTTCGGCTATCACCAGATTTTCATGAATAAGGGGGACGAAGAGAAAACCAGCTTCACCACTCCCTTCGGGACATACTGTTACATCAGGATGCCAGAAGGCCTTCGCAACGCAGGCTGTACATTTAACAGAACGATCAAGAAGGTGCTCGGGAATCAGCTAGACAGAAACATCTCCGCATGTGTGGACGACGTGGTCGTTCGAAGCAGGAAGAGGGAAGATCACATACAAGATCTTCGTGAAACATTTGCAAACCTTCGCTGGCACGGACTAAAGCTAAATCCTGAAAAATGTGTCTTCGGTGTTCGAAGAGGCAAGTTGTTGGGCTGTATGATCACTGAAAGGGGTATAGAGGCGAACCCTGAGAAGATCGAGGCAATCAGGCGGATGAAGCCGCCAACCACAAAGAAAGGGGTCCAAAAGTTGACAGGTCGATTGGCTTCGTTGAACAGATTCATCTCTAGGTCGGCAGAAAAGTGTCTCTCATTCTTCAAGGCATTGAAAGGAGCTGGCAACATGCAATGGGGCGAAGAGCAAGAGAAGGCTTTCGAAGCCTTGAAAGCATACATAGAAAACCTGGCAATCATGTCTAGCCCTTCGGAGAAGGCAGAACTCTTGTTGTACATCGCCACTTCGGGTGTCGCGGTCAGTGCAGCTCTCGTCGAAGAGAGATCAATCGAAGGCGAATTTAAGCAAGTTCCCATCTATTTTGTCTCCGAAGCCCTGAGTGGCTCGAAACTATTATACTCCGAAATGGAGAAAATGGCTTATGCAGTTGTCATGGCTTCGCGGAAGCTTCGCTACTATTTCCAGAGTCACAAGATAAAAGTTCCAACTTCGGGATATGTTTGAAAACAAGGAGGCCTCCGGCAGAATAGGCAAATGGGTCACAAAGTTGGCGGAGCACACAATTGACTTCGTCCCCAGAATAGCAATCAAGTCCCAGGTCTTGGCAGAATTCATTGCAGACTGGACTCCAGCGATGCCTTCGCAAGAATCACCGAAGTTAGAATCAATATGGTAGGTTGAATGTGATGGGCATACCAAAGAGATGGGGCAGGGGCATCGGCAATCCTCACGGCCCCTTCGGGCACACAGCTGAAATATGCGGCGAGGCTTGACTTCAAAGGGTGCACAAACAATGTTGCAGAATACAAAGGTCTGCTCTTAGGTCTTCGCAAAGCAAGAGCGCTAGGAGCGCGAAGGTTGTCCGTCAGATCCGACTCTGAGCTAATCACAGGGCACATCAATAAATCTAATAGAGCACTGAAGCCGGAGCTAGCAAAGTATCTAGCAGCTGTCCGAAGCATGGAGAAGTTTTTCCTCGGATTCAGCATACGAAGCTTCCCAAGATCACAAAACAAGCAAGCCGATATACTGGCGAAGGCCGCAGCTCAATACGATCCATTGCCACCCGATGTGTTCTTTGAAACATTGAAGCAGGGCTCTGTCAACTGCACCGAAGAGCCTGTAAAATTCATCAATGCCATAACCAGCGAAGACTGGAGGGCCACCATAATGGCCTATCTGTGAGGGCATTTCATCCCGGAAGATAACAAGGAAGAAAAGAGAATGGCTCTTCGTGCCCGCAACTACAAGATCATCAACAAAAACCTATATCGAGGGGGTGTCTGAAGATAACAAGGAAGAAAAGAGAATGGCTCTTCGTGCCCGCAACTACAAGATCATCAACAAAAACCTATATCGAGGGGGTGTCTGCGCACCCCTCCTGAAGTGCATCTCTTGCGAAGAAGGCAGACAGTTGCTCGAAGAGATTCACGCAGGCATGTGCTCTTCGCATATTGCAACAAGGGCATTGGTAGGCAAAGCTTTTCGCGAAGGCTTCTACTGGCCTTCGGCGGTTGCAGATGCGCACGAAGTGGTCCGAAAATGCCCAAATTGCCAAAGGCATGCACCGTACAGCAAATTTCCACCAGACGAAGTGCAATTATTGCCTCCGGTGTGGCCCCTCGCTCGATGGGGCATCGACATTGTAGGGCCTTTGCCCACAGTGCCAGGGAACTACAAGTATGCTGCAGTCGTAGTAGAATATTTCTCGAAGTGGGTCGAAGCTAAGGCTCTCAGAGATATCACAGCCGGAGCCTTGCGGAAGTTCTTCTGGCAAAACATTGTATGCCGCTTCGGCGTACCAAAGGAGGTCACCGTAGACAACGGCAAGCAGTTTGATTGCGCCACATTCAGAGACTTCACCACACAGTTGAGGACGAAGCTATGCTTCGCTTCGGTCTATCACCCGCAATCGAATGGCGCGGTGGAAAGGGCCAACGGCGTCATCTTCGCAGGCATAAAGAAGAATATCACCGAGCTGCCGAAGGAGAAGTGGATCGATGAGCTACCAAGGGTAATTTGGTCCCACAATACGACATAGTCAAGAACCACGAAGTTTACTCCGTTCAAGCTCTTGTATGGAGAAGAGGCTGTCACGCCCGAAGAAATCAAGCTCAAATCTTGGAGGACTTCCGAAGGGACAGACAATATAGAGGAAGACATAAAGCCTTCAATCGACACAATCGAGGCAGGAAAGATGCAAGCGGCAATCAACCTTGGCAAATACCAAGAAGAAACTCGAAGATGGAAGAACAAGAAGGTGAAGCCCAGGGAGATTCAAGAAGGGGATCTTGTGCTTCGCAGAATCCCGAAGGCCAAACAGAAAGGGAAAAATGCACAATAAGTGGGATGGACCATTCATTGTCGCCTCCATGGTGAGACCAGAAGCCTGCAGACTTCGCACGCTGGAAGGCGTCGACGACCCATACTCATGGAACAAAGATATGCTGCAAAAGTACTATGTGTAGGAATAATGTAAAAGCCCGCGGAGAAAAATAACCGAAGGGGCTCAATAGCTTAGCATTTATTTCCGCAATTTTTTATTTCATTTTCTATTTGCGAGACATTTGCACAATGTAATCGAAGGGACCGTACTCTTTTCCTCACGGGGGAAGCCTTCGAACGTTCACTCTGGACGTCGGAGGTGTGAGGTTTTTAACAAGGCGGAACCCTGTGTAACCCCTTGTGAAATATAAGCAAGGTCCCCCGAAAAGAAAAATCTCTCAGGAACAGGAACATGGTGAAGGCACCGAAGCGTCTATCCCTCTTCGCCAAGCGAAGAGGGGAGTCATCGGCGCATAAAGCAAGCGATAACGCTTGAAAGAAGTAAGCACAGGGTGCAATCCCGGATAGGGGTTTTGCTCCCCTTAGCTTTACTTCCAACTAATTTAATAGTGAAGTCCTTGCGAGCGAAGAGCCAAAGGCAGAAAATTTCGAAGACATAAAAGTCCTTATGAGCGAAAAGCCTAAGGCAGAAAAAGCCCTTAATAGCGAAGAGGCCAAGGCAGAAATTCGAAGACATAAAAGTCCTTATGAGCGAAAAGCCTAAGGCAGAAAAGTCCTTGTGAGCGAAGAGCCCAAGGCGAAAAGTTCGAAGACATAAAAGTCCTTATGAGCGAAAAGCCTAAGACAGAAAAGTCCTTGTGAGCGAAGAGCCCAAGGCGAAAAGTTCGAAGACATAAAAATCTTCATGAGCGAAGAGCCTAAGGACAGTAAAATTCTCTTGTGCGAAAGCCTAAAGTCGAAATCTCGCACATAAAAATTCATCGCCCCCCGCAAGTCGAACGAAGGGGGGGTGGCGCTTCGCAAAACCTACACACGCTCGACTGCGGCGTCGGCGACGTTCATCCTCTCGCCCGTGCAAAAGTGGGGGTGGCGCTTCACAAAATACAAATTTGCACAGTCAAAGGATAAAACGAGGAAACATAAATATACTCGTTGCATATAAAAAGCACGGTTCACGTTACAAGAAAAATTACACTTCGCAATAAGAGCGAAGAAAATGTAAATATATACTTCGCATGAAAGCGAAGAAAGATACAAAATTTATTCTCTTCGCGCTAAATCGAAGAATCCACAAAAACCAGTTCATGAAGTTACATCTGAAGTTTCTTCGTCGAAGATAATGCGGTCCAAGTCAGATATGACTTCGCGGACCGCGACATCTATTATCTCTTCGGCAGTACGGTGAAGAAATGTTTCAAAGTCATCCCCTGCAAGCGAGGGCACCTTAACATTAAGAAGAGCCTTCGTCAAAAATCCCTTGGCGACGGTACATGAATTCATGCGGAGCAATCATGTCTTCAACAGGCTCTAGCTTCGGCTCTAGATGGCCCATGGGCGCTTTATAAAACCTATCGGTGTCCAAAAGACGTTTTATTTCACGGCGAAGCCGGTGCTCAGACAGAATTTTTGCGTGTTTTTCGGGATCGCGCTAAAATTCTGCGAAGAAACGCTTCGTATCGGTGTTCCGATATTCATAAACGCGCTCTCGATCAGACCAAAACTCATCAAATGAAAGCCAAGGGCGACGGGCACGGGCTTTTTCCCAAGTTAAACTAGAAACATAAAAATTCCCGCGTTTCAAGCACCAAGGAACAATACCTTCGGTGATCCGCGCACGGGCCAACGCAAGGTCCTGCGCAGACACCGAAGGCGTTAGATACAATGATACTTTTGTTTTCAATACAACACTATTACAAAAAAGAATCACTCCGCCTTCGGTCATCACACCTCGCCGGTCTTCGGCACATCGTCCGCTTGCCCCCCGCCATCTTCGCCCTCGCCATAGCCAGGGGCTCCGTCTTCGTCGCTGGCGGGAGCGCCGCTGTGCAAGTTGCTGGCTTCAGCCTCGCCAAGGAAGCCTCGAGCGAAGATTTCAGCCTTCTCTTGAATCTAATAGAAGTCAAACATGTTAATCAGCGAAGACGATAACAAAAAGTGAACTTTGGGAAAAGCGAAGTGGTACCTGATCCTTCATGCGCTCCAGCTCCACATCAACAAGTCCCTGCCCCTTTTCATGGAAGTACTTCGTGAAATTCTTGGCGATATTCTTCGGCAGAACAGAAAGGGATTCGGGGCGCAAGGAGTCCAACGAAGGCCATTCGAAACACGAGTCCCGAAGAAGTCGCAGCTGAGCCTTCACGATGCCCGTCGAAGAGCTGCTGCTCTCCGCTGGAAGCAAACGGCAGACGGCAACACTAAGAGTACGTGCCGCAACCGTAGCGGACAGCTCGCATTTGAAGTCCGCGCCAGATCTGGCCATCGCCATGGAGGCACAGATCCAACAGAAGAGCTCCGCCACTTCGACATTTTCCTCTTGCGATATCTCGGGGGGTCAATAGCGAACTTCCCGAGCAGGCCGTGCATGTCAGTCTGCACCAAATTTGCGAAGGAGCTGATAGTGGTGCGCCATCGCTGGACAACATCCTTCCCGCGGGCACGCTGGTCTTCGGCAATCTTCCGGGCCTCTTCAGCTTCCGCTCTGGCTTTTTCAGGGCTAGCCTTCGCCTTTTCCGCCACGCGAGCATCCTTCCGGGCGGCTTCGGCAGACTCAGCATGGCTCTTCGCCTCGGCGCGTGCGGCAACGAGGGCCTCCTCAAGAGCTGTTTTCTCCTTCTCGAGGCTAGCCACGCGCTCCTCTACCCCCGCCAAATGCGAAGTTCACTCGTTGTTGATCCTGAGTTGACGGGACGCGCAGCAGGAAGCAACGAAGGCCTTCAGAGAGAGGTCTTCGACGTCCTGAATAATTTAGCTCACTCCGGAGGCCATCAGGCATTTCTCCATAAGGGGAAAGCCGAAAGCGGAGCCGGCTTCGGCGAGGAACCTCCTCTCCCGATCACTGCTCGAAAACCGAAGACTGCCGACGATGTTGCCCCCGATCAGCTTCGCGTCAGGCATCCCGAGAGTGGCAGCCACCTCAATAGAATTGGAGGTGCTTACATGGTAGCTGCTGCTCTCTGTTGAGGTGGACGTCGCAGGCCTTCGAATAGAGGACCTGGAAGGAGGAAGCTGGCTGCCCTCGCCGACACCGCCAGTTGGGCCCGTCTCAGGGGCGGCGGCATGCTTCTGGGGACTAGCGCTGGACCCCTCTACGTCCTCGCCGCTGGACGACAACGACGAACCCGAGGACATCGACGTCGATTTCGGAGAGGAAGGAACTGCAGGCGAGGTGTTCACCGGGGCTTCGGGGGCCGCGAAAGCGGACTAGTTCTCATGCGCCGGCTCCTTGTCGTTGTCGGGTTCCATGGCGCTGTACTCCAAGGTTGGAGGGAACTTCGCCCCTGGAGCGACAGCCGAAAGGGGAGCAGCAGCGATAGGAGGCGAAGTAGCAGCAGCGGGGCTCCCTTTAACCACATTGTCTTCGGAGTCCCCGGCGCTGCGAAGGGGCGACGAAGACAAAAAGTCAAGAAGCTTCGATCATTTCGCTCCGCCAGGGCCGGAGCCTTTCTTCTTCCGTTTTTTCTTCTCAAGTGTGGTAGTAATGCCACCGGGGCCTTCAGGTTTTCCACCCGCTTTTTGAACGGCGAGCAGAGCTTCGGCAGCACGTTGCGGGGCTTCGATCCCGAAGAAGGAAAAGACCCGATTGCCTCGCGCACTGGCAAGCTTGGACAGCAGTAAGTCATACTCATTCCCGGACACTTGTCCGAGCATCTCAACAGTATGGGTCTCCACCTCCGCTGCATCAATTTCTAAAAGACGAAGACAATATTTCATAACGCCTTCGCAAAAAAAAACTTATGTTCTTTTTGAAGTCCGAAGACTTCGCTGAAGTTGGGCATTGGAAGCCCGTAAACTTCCTTCTCCGAAGGAGCCCAGGAGGAAATGGTCCAGCCTTCTCTCAAGGGGAAGCACCCGCATGCGACGAATTCTTCCGTGATGTCACGCATGCTAAGCACTTTGGACACCCCGCGAAGAACGGTCATGTACGCTTCGTGATCGGGGACGCGGGCCACGTCCACCTTCGGGGTGTCGCCCAAGTTGCCAAGCTTTCGGGTGACCAGAGGGTGGCGCTTCGTCTCAGGGTCGAGGGGCACCTTGTGATAGAACCAAAACGAAGACCAGTCCCCTGGCCATTTGTTCTTCGACGCCCCCCACGGGGCTGGGAGCAGTTTGTTGAAAGGCGAAGGTGTAGCACCCGTATTGGGGCTCCATCTCTGTTGATGTGCCGTCAATGCCTCAGACGGAGATACTCTTCGGCTGGTAGTGAACCCGCATCACCCGAGCGAAGTTCTCAGGGGTCGGAGCAATGCGGCAAGTCTTCGACAACCACATGAAGAGGTTGATGGGAGCAAAAGAGTTCGGGGTCATGTGATGGAGGAAGATGCCATACCGGGCGAAGATGTCGACGACAGCGGGATCGAGGGGTAAGCGAAGCCCAGCGGGAAAGAAGTCCTTAAAGACGACCACTTCGTCTTCTCGAGGCTTCGCGAAGGTGTCCGTCTCCGGGGCAACCCGTCCAAGGCCAGGAGTCAGTACTCCTTGCTTCTCCATTTCTCCAAGCATTGCCAGAGTCATCTTCGTCTGGCCGAAGAAGGTGGTAGGCGGGAACTTTCTCTTCTTCGGAGCCATTGCAGGATCAGGAGAGTTCGCCGTAGCACAAGCGAAGGGAAAGGAGCTAAAACTGGGACGAAGAGGCTCAAAGGCTGAAGGAAGCGAGAGAGTTCGGCGCCGGAAAGCAAATGTGAGCGTACCCTCCCCCGCCCGGGCACCCTCACTTATATAGGAGGGGGACATGAAAAGCCAGTTTTACCCCTCCAGAATTTTCGCGGAGGGAGCGCGCGTGGAAGGACAATGTCGGAAATTCGCACCGGACGCCTCGTTCGACGCGTCGAAGGAAAAAGTCAAATTAATTTTAAGTAATTCATTAATGCATTTATTAATACGCCTCAGTGTCTGGTCCATTGCTTAGCAGGTGAATTGAGAAGACTCAGGCCTCGACGGTCCGCGAAACGATCGGTCGAGGCCCGAAGGGTGGCGCTTCGGGAGAAGAAGTCGAAGTCATCGTCCCTCCAAGGATGGGCGACGACTCCGAGGGGCTACTGTTGGGGGCGCCACCTTCGGCCATCGACCGAAGGCCCGCGCACAACTTGAATGCCACGACTAGGTCTTCTGCCGGCTCGGCAAGCCGAGCGAAGAGAGGCGAAGACCAAGGCGCCAAAGGTGAAGACGAGGGCAAGCGAAGAAGGGCGAAGACTAAGGCGCCAAAGGCGAAGACGAAGGCAAGCGAAGAAGGGCGAAGACCAAGGCGAAGACGAAGGCAAGCGAAGAGAGGCGAAGACCAATGCGCCGTTTGCGAAGTCGAAGACCAGCAAAGGAAGGTGTAGGAGAGCAAGCGCTTCAGAAGCCGCGAAGGGATTGTGTTCGCCGAATGATGATGTGCAAATCTGGGCCCGATGGGCTGTAATGGGCCCAATGGGCAGAAGGGGTCCTGGATGTAATCTACTAAATGATGTAAAAATACGGTTGTGCCCTGAGAATATACCGAGAATATAGTTGTTAGGGGGCATTACAGTGTAATAACAGAGGGTGGTAGGTGAACCGTCACCTATAAATACCCGACCCCTGTACATTGATGGGACACATTGAATATAGAGAGAGAATCCTTCTTACTGTGCGAAGCCTCGTTTCAGATTTGGAGTTGTTCTCTTCGTCTGGTGCGCACTTTCCTCACTGTTGTGGTGTTTGTCCATTCCGGAGGCACTCTCCACCAACAGCGGGGCTATAGCGGTTTCAGAGAGATGCCGCTATGAGATTTAGCGGGCTATATCTACATTTTTAGTAGCTGCCGCTAAATCCTATAACTCGCTATTTAAAATATTGGGTGGGACAAAGTCAGACGTAGGCAGCTTTAACTTTCAGAAAATATTTGGTGCAAACCTCCCATGCATATTTTCAAAAAACCGAAATGAGGCACATCCATACGCTACCGGAAACTTCTTCTTTGCCGTGTGCCCATTACTTTGCCATGTGCAATATCTCGGGCACACAGCAAGAAGCCTATTTACCGTGTGTGCACACGGCAAGAAAAAGCACGCGGCAAATCCATGCTTTACCGTGTGCTTTTTTCTGTCACACGGCAAAGACACAAAGAAAAACTCTACCGTGTGCCCTCATTTACGACACACGGTAGAGTTTTTCTTTCCTTTTTTTTGGATAAGTAGGGGTCTCGTGTGTTTTTTTTTTTGCGAAAGGGGAGGTATATATATTAAATAAGAGCACAGTACACCCCACCTTTTACAAACAAGACCTCAGGGAAAAAGAAAATTACAAAGAAGCCCCTAAAGCTACTGTTCATCTTCCTCGACTTCTCCGGCGTCTCGTTCGCCATCGTCTCCACCTGCAGCTTCCAAATCCGCCTCCCATGACGCCAAGGGACTCCAAATATTGGTAAAGCCGCAAGAGCCAATGCCCGGTACTCCACCAAGTGCATCGATTCTGCTGAATGCCTATCGGCCGTCACCTTGACATGATAGGAGAGGAACAAGAGGTCCGCCATCGCCGACCGGACGACCGGAAGAAGAGTCTGCCGTCGCTGAATGACTCAGCGGCGCAGACGAACCACGCACCCACAGGGATGTAGAAGAGTCCACCGTAGGGGACACCAAAGATTCCCCCCCCCCCTCGCAAAGAGGAAGAAACAGAGAGCTCCACAACCTCATACCTTCACCGTCGCAGGCACTAGAGAAGTCGTGGAGAGGCAAAATCATCCATGAGTCTTCCTCTGAAGGATCTCCAACGCCAATCACCTCAGCAGGAAGAAACCATGGGCTTGCAGCCACCCTCATCCCTCCACCGGAGATAAGAACGAGGAGGCAAATTATTAGCTCACACCGCAACGTCGCCGGGAGCAGCAACGGCGCCGGGAGCAACGCCGCCGGAAGCAGCATCGGCGCCGGGAACAGCACCGCCGCCGGGATTAGCACTGCCGCCGGGAGCAAGAGGAACCCTAACCTACCTAATCTAAGACTAGAAAGCCAGAGTATATACGCCGCCGGGAGTAGGGGTCTCATGTTGAGGAGCACTCCCCATGTTGCTGGAAGCGTGTATTGTTTCCATTGTAATGCCCGAGCCGAGAACGTTCAGCTTGTGTTGCTTAAAAAAAAACACAAAACAAAACAAGCCCCAAGCTTACAATCATGGAAGGCATGTGCCTGAATTTCGATGTTAGTCATATTTGTTGTTGTTTTTTTGAAACTTGGCAATCTCATTACTTGTCTGACAAATTGTCAGCGACAATTACATGGACGTTTCTTGGGACAGAACTAGTGATTAGCTCTTCCCCTTCAACGCACTCAGAACCCAAGGCGGCCAAAGCATGAGCAGCCCTATTGCCAACTCTACTCAGAAAATTACACTTGAATTCAGAAAAATTCACACGCACTAAAAACTTGAGCTCCTCTAGAGTGATACCTTCAGCCATATTTGTTGTTGGCTATGATGAAATGTTCAAAGAATGTAAGGATGACCCAATTGTTGAACTAAATTACTCAGATCGGCAATAGTGCTACATATTACATGGAGGATTAGCTCAACAGACCAAGAAAAAGGTAGCGAATAACTGAATTCAGGTTCTCCAAGACTCATTACACCATGGGAAATCGAAGGTACATTCCACCAATAACCACGCATCCAAATTCCACAAACAAGAAAATTGGGGAAACATAGGAGTCAGGAGTCAACATGCCGTAGGAACGACGCAGATGTGTCTCTAATTCCAGCATGCATGATATATATGCTTATGGACCCATAATCCCTGATGCCCCTCAAGCCTACAACATGTTCTTCAGAAAATATAAGCTGTTTGTAATGCATCGCCATACTCTACTACTCACACAGAGGCAGATGTGAAGACTGATGAGATTGTCAATAGACAGTGTTCAGCTGGAGACAAGTTTTGTAGTCTACATTGAGTGTACTCATCGCGTATGGCAGTATATGATCGGTTTAAGTACTGCAACTCTCTCTGTCCATGGAGTAAAACGGGGTAGGACGAATGGCTTCAGTCACTCTTCTGTCTTCAAAGCATTTACTTTGAAGTAATTTCTTGCCAGTTTTCCACGTGCATAATGAACTCAGTGCTGCTTAAAAAGATATTAAATTACACAGATCGGCAAGAGTTTCAAGCATCAATGACGCTCAATCTTGCTGCAACAGAACATGATCACTTAAATACATATCTATGTACAAACAATGCGTGAGACTGAGGCAAACTCCATTTTTGGAGACGTTGAATTAGCTACATAATCTGTTGACAAATAGGAATTTGTTTCTCGACAAATAATGTGATTACAGAGTTACAGACTGCTTATTTTGGTAGGACCAAGCTATAATAGCACTGGGAACTTAGGTGTAGCTGCCAGACTTGTTGCAGCTTAACAGGCACTGTTATATATTTTCGAACATATATATCTGAGCGATTTTATGGGCAAATTATCTAGCTTGAAAAAAAAAACCCAGACCATGGGACAAACTGCATAGTAAAAGAAGAATAGAAATTATTTCCATACCACTACAAATTTCCCAAATCCTGGATCTGCCAGTGCATGATCTTTTTCTAAGTCATCCATGCCACACACAGCTGTTTGCATATATATAGAATTATGGATATCCAGGCCCCATTTGCAATGTTAAAAAAGAAAACACAATCCTATTTCAACAGAACCAACGGAATTTCCCATGTTCAAAATGGCAATTTAACAAAGATTATATAGCACAGTAGGCATGGATAAAGGATGAATATGCCCAGCAGAAGTTGATTCTTCGACTGTACTGCTTTTAGCCCCTCAGATGATTACTATTGGAAAATAGTAACATAGAACGCAATCTGATTTTGACAGGATTAAGAGAATTTCCCATGTTCAAAAGCAATTTAACAAATAGTATATAGCACAGTAGGCTTGGATAAAGGATGAATATGCCCAGCAGAAGATGATTCTCTGACTACTGCTTTTAGCCCCTGAAATGATTGTTATTGAAAAATACTAATGGGCAGTAGCTACCTGGCAGAATAAGGTCTGTACACCATAAAGGGCGGCAGATTGTGCTAGACAGCCAATTCACATGGCTATTCTGGTTCTGCATAGTATATATATGAGATGGAGCTCCTAAATCTACAAGTAATCATATGCATCCACAAAAGTATATATACTATTTTCATATTGAGCAAACTTTGCACTTCTAAAAGGTCTTCAATATCCACCCTTCTTATATATACTATTTTCCTATTGAGCAAACTTTGCACTTCCAAAAGGTCTTCAATATCCACCCTTCTTTATATAGGAGATACTGAAAAAAATTAATTGTCAAGGCACATGCACAAACAGATGTCGCAAGACCCAAGAATGATAAGGACACACATAATACAAGGTATTCTTAACATGACACTATTTCAGAGTTGTGCCTAGTGATCTGCCCAAAGAGATGAAAGGGAACAGGCCTCAAATGTCAGGAAAGAATACATCACTTCTTGGGATAGTTGGTAGGATCAGGTCCAATATCGCGTGATCCAGTATTCACATATGGTCCTCGGAATGTGGCCTGTGGTGGCAGAGGTTTTGATGAATCAATGATAGGCCTGTTCTTTGATTTCCTGGAAACAATGTGCAGATTAAAAAAGAAAGTTCAGTGCCCAATTCTTCTTCCCAAGTTTCATGATGGTGAAAGACAGTGCACAGCTTGTACTTACACGAAAAGGAATGGAAATGATAAACCAGCACCAGCAAAGATCAGCAGGCCAGTGGCAACTAAAGCATTGCGAGCCCTCGACATGAGTTCTCCTTATAACTGTACAAATAAGGGAGAGAAATACATCCGACTAGAAATTACCACAAAAATCTCTGTGTTTTAAAGACTCAAGAAAATAATGGAACATTAGACAACTTGAAGGTAAAAGCTATATTGCGCCTCACAAGATTTTGTAATTACATTATAGTAAAATTACTTGCAAGAGATTTGATCACATGTCTTATTATTTGTGACTGGAGAGAGCAATTGGGAAACCTGAAAAATCTCAACAGAGCTAAGAAACTGATCGGCATACTGGTTAGGGTGACAAAGTGTGGTTGCTTAGTGCTTAGCAAATTGCTTCCACATTTTAGCCATAAAAGAGAAGTACCATATAGAAACAAATGAATTCAACAATTCAATCATACTTATCACCAATTAAACATAGTGTTTCTCTCAATTTTCTCTTTTGAGGACAAATGAAGGTTTTATGAAGTATTTGTCACAAGCTCATTATGAGGTGCATGATGCTTAGCATCGAATTTACAGTGTTCTCTGAACTTCTTGCAATTCAGTTAACAGAGACCAACTTAGTAAAGTCTAAAGTTTCAGTGACTTGTAAACTTTTCACATATACAAATTTATAAACATACTAATATTAGCAGCTACTTAATCACTGCTTCCTGGATCATAAAACCTGTGTCTTATTGGACAAGGTGTCACTGGAAAATAACGTAGCTCATTGCATAGTTTCTTAGCCAGAAAAGGGAAATGACCATATAAGGTACACTAGATTTGAGCTCTACGCGGAGATCGAATTTGAACCGCCACCGGATCGCACAAACTCACCGAAGGATATCCTAATTCGTAGATCACCAGAATCAAAAACCAACAGAATTGGTCCCAGAACCCTAACCACACACCTAATCATGTGGTTCCGACGTCGAAAGATCCATAGGTGCTGCGTCCACTTACCGGAGTCGACGATGTCGCGACGGGAGGAGCCGGGGGTCGCGCTACTCAGCGCAGGGAGAGCAGCGAGAGACTGGAAGCCACACAAAGGGGACCGGCTGTCGGCCGGGGAGATCGACGAGCACGACAGCCGGCGGCAGGGAGACGGGCGGCGAGGCGGCGGCGGCGCAAGGGATGTGTGGGCATGTGGCGTTGGCGTCGTGCAGGCTTGTGGAGTTGCTGTTTAGGCTGTAAATGGGCTGGGCCAGTCAAATGAAATTGTGGAATGGGCTAGAATGCAAATCTATAGTGGGCTGGACCGAATTGACCGAATCTCACCGAAATTCACACATCTCAAAAGGGTCCGAAACAAATTTAGTGCTTCAAAATTCGAATATTCTCAGAAATCTATCCGAAAACCGACCGAAATTCGCCCAATTCGATTGGGACCGAATTTTTCCCGAAATTGAATCCCAAAATCATGGGCTGGACTATTACCCATATTTTATATTCACCACAGAATATGTTTTTCTTTCAGGGAGAAATAAATGTTCTTTTCTATCCATATGGCAAATGGCTATTTTCTTTTCTTTTCTTTGTTTGTGTTGTGGTGGGCTGTACATATGTTATGTATGTTTGGTGCATTTTGCGCCACCTTTAATTATAAGCAGCCGTTGTTTATGCAAGCAGTCGGCTAATGAGTCATCAAATTGCCCGATGAGCATGGAATTTTTCACGAATTGTTTCGGGGGAGAGAGAGAGGTGGAAAAAAGAAGTTTCGGGGGAGAGAGAGAGAGGTGGAAAAAAGAAAAAGAAAATCTGACGTTTTTACGAGTCCTTGTGTAATGTAACATACTACTTTTCTTGAATGTTTACAATTATATATTAGTTAGGAAGTTTTTCTAGGCACATGCTTATTAATTTGGCCAAATAAAAGCACGATGATTGCAAGTTTGCAACAAGTCTGAACAAGCCTACGTTCGTTGTTCATTACTCGTGTGTTTCATGTTTCGTAAAGGACATACAGCTGGTGTACTCTGTAGATAACAGGTTCTACAATTGAGCACACTATATCAATTGCATCAAGAACACTATAACAACAATTCATTAGTCTTGGAGCCCAACCTACCATAAGTGATGCATCACCACAACTTGTCCATGTTAAACCGGTTGTTATGGTCCGCTATTGATACTCGTCGTTTATCTATGTGGGACCGTTATACATAGACTACTTGAAAAAAGAATACTTTTTCTGTGACGTAGAAAATAAAATTAATTAAACGAGTTAACATCACAATTTTATTTGCCTCTCGTTGAGTTTATATTACTCTATATATGTGCATGAGACACACAAAAAGAACACTTGACACAAGTAACATCATACGCTTGAGTACTAAGAAGGATCCATATAATTAAGAAATTCAACCAGCATCCATCAACAGCTACAAAGAAATATATATAATTAAATGATATAATAATTCATATAAATATATATATAGCAGCTCTATTTAGTACTCTAGGTATGGAATAATCAACCAACCGGACCTTGTCATGTCCATCTAGCTCTACAAAGCATACATTGGGGCAACTACCGCCTCATTTCTGTATCTTGTATTTGATATTTCAATAAAGTCCTTAAGTATAAAAAAAAAACCAACCGGACCAACATTCGCACCCGACCGATCGCACCCTGCACACCCGACCCGCTCTCATCCCCGCGCGCGGCGCCCCCCCACCCGGCCTCACCCCTCCCCCATGACGAACCGCCCAGCTCGCCCACTCCCCCATCCCCCACGACGAACCGCCCAGCTCGCCCAGGCGTCGCACCTCCCCGTTCCCCGGCGGCGCCGCACCACCCTGCCGTCGCCACTCCCTCAACTCGACGCCCCGGCGCCGGTTCACGCCTCGGCGCCGCCCCCCGCCCGCTCGGGTTTCGTTCTTCGGCGGTGCCGCACCGCGATCTCAGTTATCCACGCCCCGGAGCCGCACCCTCGCACCGGCGACGCCGCTCTCATCCTCCCGGAGCGCCCGGCGCCGCACCCTCCTCCCAACGGGATCCCCTCTTCCCGGCACCGCACCCTCCTCCCGACGGGGCGCTCCCTCCTTCCGGCACCCCACCCTCCTCCCGACGGGGCTTCGTCCTCTCCCGAAGCGGTTTTGTTCCCCAGGTCGCGATCCGTTTTGCTCCGCCATTCCTCCTGTCGCCGATCCGGGTACTGATGCCGCCCGCGGCCGGTTGCTGGCCAACCCTTGCGTGTCCCCGCATTCAACGCGACGCCGCTCAGTGCTCCCGTCGTTGTTCCACGAGACCGATCCGTCCTCCCATCGCCGTCGATCCTCCTCAGCCTGCCTTCCGATCTGGTGATTCCCCGTTGGCTCAAGGTCCCTTGATGTTCCTACGGTTAATTTCGCGGCGCCCATTGAACATCATGGTCGCCGCTCTCGAGGTCTTCCATTAGCAGGGTCATGTAGCAGCACATCCCCAAGTTTGTTATCCCTCCCATCACCGCGCACCGCCGTTGCCCGTCGAATCTCCCACAGGCCGCAGCAGGCACGTCTCCACTGCGCAAAGCTTAGACATAATTCCTTTTTTCTTCAATTTTGCAGAAAGATTTACTCTAGCTCCTGGGTGGCGGCGCTCAATCTGATGAATCGCGGGGGAACCCCCGCTGGCTCAAGGTCCCCTTCTATCCTTTCCCATCAATTTCTATTGTTTTGGTCAATTTAGCTTAGAGATCCCGATAATTTGTGGAGGTTGTAGCTCAAATTAGGTCGCATCTTGGTAAAATCTCTAGCTTTGTGATCCTTTTTCCCTGTTCCCTTGTTTCTTGCGTGCAAAATATCTGACCAGCAGCTTCGCCTTATACCTATGGATGAACTCACCCATTCTACTTTGAGATCATGGTGCAGGTTTTCTATCCATCCACTTACCTCTCCCACTGGCGTGCACGGCGAGTGTGATGGCAACGGCCAGTGGCCACTGGTGGCTAAAGCTGCCTTGATGCATGTGTTATGGAAGATGAAACGTGAGGCAGCGGAGAGCTGGGGATGCTAACGTTGATTTGCTCTACACCATTCCTACATCGTGGAGATCAGCAACGAGGGCAGGAACAAGCTTTGTGTACTCGAAAGGGACTTCACTTTCCTGAATTTCTGAATACTTCACTGAATTTGATTCAGATTATGTGTGGCACTGACCGTAATGCCCCTCTTTTGAATTCAGGTGAGGTGGTCACGCTCCTCTCACGTGTATTCAGGATTATTGCTAGGTCTTTCTCTGATTTTGAATTAGAAGTGCCAGTCAGCAAATACACTAACGGGGTTCATCTGCTCCTTGTTTTTTCTTGCCACTAATCATTATATGCATTTAAGAATTATGTCAAAACCACAACAAAGATTGGTGCTTTTCAGCAAGTGTTTGCAGTACGCAATTAACTGATAGAGTGTACATACAAAAGGTTAGGGTGCGTTTCAGTCAGGGCATGTAAATCAGAGTACACTGACAGTGTGTTCTTCTATTATACTAACTGGAATTCAGGTTTCTATCTTTTTCAGCCCTTGTAGTTTAGGGTACGTTTTTTTTGCATTTTCCCTTGTCCTACATGATGGAAAATATGTTTATGTGGAATGTAAAAGAAATGAATACAATGATAAGTAGTTACTAAATATCTATTCATATACTGGATAAACAAGCATGAGTATTTTTCTGATTACTTGCTGTGGCAGGTTCACTAATCACTACTTTATCCTGCTTTGTTGTTTGCATTTAATACATGATTTGGGATGATTTGATATCTCTGCTCTCAGACCTCTCACTTGTGTGCAGTGTGAGGACACAAGCAGCTGGTGGTTAAGCTGGTTTGTACCAGCTGAGAGTCTGAGCTCCCATGGTGTCTCACTCCGTGAAGATCATGGAGCTCATTGCCAGAACCATTGTCGAGCCGTAGTTCATCAGCTAGGGGCAGAGGAGGTCAACACAATAACCTTTTGTGGCGCCTCCTCTGTCTAGTTGCTCATGGACCTCGCGAGCATGGCCATAGGAATCAGAGGTTATTACTCCTGAAGGATGCATTCGGACTTTCTTGGACATAGTAATCAGATTTTGTGTTTAATCTTCCATGATTATATCCTCTCATAAGCAGTTTTTAAAACCTAGTTTATTTTGATCTGGTGTTCTTGATGCTCTGTTTTGTGTTTCCAATCGAATTGTTGAAGTACATAATAGAGAATGGATAAGATAAACTAGAATTGATTGTTTTACTTACTGTAATTTCAGCTGTAAGATTCGTATGTGCAAATCCATGTATGCCTTTTCTTTAAAGTTTAGTGTAAATAGTTGCCCCTATATGTCATACTGATTCATAACCTTTCTGATATCTGAAATGTTTTTTTAATTTTGTTACAACAATTGGACCACCTTATATGTAGTCGTATATACAACATTAAATTGATTTAGTTGTGGTTAATTGTGACTAATCCCCCAAAGAGTTTTTTTAATCTTTGTGTGGGTTTCCTTTTCAGATGTAATTGGATGTACTGGTGCTGCTGCATCTTAAGATGGAAGTACTCATGCCTGATGGAAGATAAGAGCAAGCATGCTGTCAAGCCAAGAACAGCACATCCTCATCTACATCCATTTGAATTTGAACGTCTGTAGTGTGATCCTTCCTAAGAATCCTAACCCTTCTTATGGTCTGATTGGATTAAAAAAAATCATATGTTCATGCCTGATGCAAGTGAAGGTCAGCATAGGCATGTTGTTTCGTCACTAGTATGCCATTCAATCACTAGCTAGATTCTTGATTCAAGATATGTAAATTCTTTTATGTGTGTCGGTGTCCCGACCCGGGGGCCTGGATCTCAACTAGTAAATGCTGCGTGTTTCCTCGTCCCAGATGATGATGCAAGAGGCAACACAGTAACGCACGGTTTATCCTGATTCCGGCCGCGGGGTCATACGTCCAGCAAAGGAGGTGTACGAGGGCACTGTATTATCTTGCACCCGACGTGCTCGTAGTAGGGGGTACAAACGAGGCGAGAGAGGGAGGAAGGCTCCCAAGTCTCTGCTAGAAGAGGGGTTGAACGGGGCGAATAGGGATGCCGGAGCGTGGGTGATGATGGATCTCGTCAAGGAGCGTTTGAGTGTCCTCCCAGAGAGAGAGCATCAGAGAGAGTTTACCGGTAGCCCGCCTCATCCTTTTATAGTCACAAGGAGGGGCGGCGCACATGAGTGGGCGTGGAAGTCGTCGTTTTCCCCGAATCGCGGGGTACAGTGGCCGAATACTGTAGGAAGTACACCATAGGGCATGGCGTCAGGCGTGGCAGTCGTCCTGGATATCGTCCTTGGTCCTGCGGAGATCACGCCGGTCGTCCTGCCAGCCCCTGCTCGCGGCGTGGTCGTCGCTGGTGTATGGTCTTCTATATACGGCGCGGTGGCGTTCAGTGGGCCCTGTGGGCCAGGGTCCTGCACGCACCAGCAGTAGCGGTAGCGGGGTGCGCGGCGGTCCTGGACCCCCTGGTCGGAGCGCGGTCGTGCGCACTAGAAGGTCCAGGGGACACGTGGAGGCCCCGGACACCTTGAGGGGGGAGGTCCGGGACTCCGCCTGTGCGTGCTGGGCGCCCCTCTCTGAGGAAACACATGGCGTCGCCGGACCCCTTCTCAAGTAGGAGGTGGGTCTGGATGGCCGGTGTAGGCAGAATAGTAATCGGGAGCAGTGCCGAGACTGTCTTGTCCCGCTTCGCTGGTCCCACAGTGTTGCTACAACATTCGGTATGGCGGGGCGGTGACTGAAGTCGGCGGATGAGACCCCGGTCACATCCACTGTGGGAATGGCGGCCCGACGCCGCCCGTCCTGGGAGCCGTGGAGGAGTGGCTGGCTTTTAATGCTTCCGTACGGCGAGTGGTAGAGCGGCGGGGCCGTTTGTCCCTTATGCCGAGAGGTGACCTCGAGCGAGGTGGAGATGAGTTACACCCTTGAGGGTATGTTTGCTACCCTCGAGCGAGGCGGGGATGTTTCGCCCGCTCGAGGGTAGGTGCGCTACCCTCGAGCGAGTCGGAGATGCGGGGCGCAGTCGAGGAGTCTCGACGGGGACCCTCGAGCGAGGCGGAGATCGTCCCGCGGGTTTGAGGGGGATGCGAATGGGCCGCACGCTGTGCTTCTTTGAGTCCTTTCCTTCAGATTGGAAGGAGGCTGTGGGCCTTCGTGGGCCCAGTTGCCTTAGCATGTGTTTTGTGTTTTAAGGGGATCTTAGTATCCCGATTAGGGTGTCCCTAATCGTGGTACCCGACAGTTGCCCCCGAGGCTTTGGTCGAGTCAGGGGATTCGACCAAAGGGTGATTCGGCGATTTCCCCCTTAGACGTGATCGGTCAATGTCGCGCACCCGCCAGACGCGCCTGAGCGCCAGCCCGGCGGATGTGACAATACGCCGGTCGGGTAGTGCGCTCGTGGTGGGAGTCCTCCGAGGCGCGCGCCTCTTTGTTTGTTTGTTTCAAGGACAAGACGTGTCCGCGTGCTGAGGAAGGCCAGGGTGACGACGGCGTCCGCTGCTCGGCAGCTGGCGCTTCTGTCGCACTGTCCCGCACTCAGGGCCTTGGCCCTGCCTTCCCTGGTTGCCTCGCGGCGCACCGTTCGAGGGCGGTCGGCCTGGGCCGATGCTGCTCCGCTTAGCGTCCAGGGGCTCAGCCCCGCTTTATTTCATTTGGTCGCGTCTTGGCATGGTGACCGAAGGCATCTTTCTTTCGTGGAGTGCCGCGCCGTCACGGGTGATCTAAGCCTCCACCCTTCGATAGGCTTGAAGCTTGGTGCCCGGTGCAGCTATAAATAGGGGTCGTGGGGTTCCCTTTCCTCTCCAACCTCCCAGCTCTGTCTTCTAGCATTACCCAAGTCTTAATGTTTTCCTTTGCCTTTCGTGGCCGGCCCCCAGATGGGGTGGCCTGGCTTTTTTAGGCCTTGGTGCCAGAAGAATGCTTGCGAGCAGTGGGGGAAGACCAGAGAGGGCGTGCGCACCATCCCTCAGCTTCAGTGGGATCAGCAGAAGAGCATTGGGCCCGTGGGGTCCTGCTCCTGCGATGTCCCCTAGCCTGAAGGGGGATGGAAATGCCTGACCGTGGTGCTGGCACCAAGTCCGGCGACTGTTCTTCGCATCGTCCCCCCCGGCAACAAGGTTGCTCTCAAGAAGACGGCGCGGAGGGCGCTGTCCGCACGCTCGACCCCCCGCGGAGTCTTCGGTGGAGGAGACGCTAGAAGAAGGCTTGCGAGGAGAGCATTCCCCTGGACCCGTGCGGTCTGGGGGCCGCTCCTCGCATCCCTAGCAGCCTGGCCGTTGCGTCAGCCAGGGGCTTGGGGCCTTTCTTCGTCACTCGTTCCTCCCCAAGACAGGGAAAATTGCCACGTAGGTGGCAATGTGTTTGTATCTTTCGATGGCCTCGCGCCGGTAACCCTTTGTAATCTTTATTTGCATTTGAGCAATAAAGTCCCCTTTCTCCTCTACGGGGAGGATGACCGAGGATATAGGGGAGTACAGAGAGTTACGACCCTCGAATATGTGTGAAGTCTCCTTTGCGGGGGCGCGTCAGCGCACCCGCGGGTGTAGCCCCCGAGGCCTTGGAGGAGAGTTTGTGCTCGTCCAAGGGCTATAAACGTTGTCCCACTGGGTTGCCTCACCGGGGTGGCCGTCCAGCGTCTTTTTCAGCCGGCATCGGCACTCTTTCAGCCGGCCTCGGCATTCTTAGTGCTTGTACAACGGCCCGGCGTTCAGCTTAACCATCAAGAGAGCGCACGTTAACAGCGGAGGGTTTGGTTAGACATGTGGAGCTTCACAATTGACGGTCGTCGACTTATTCGAGGGTGCGGTTTGAACCGTGGTGCGCGAGGAGCCCCCGAGCCTAGGCCCGTGTGAAGGCATTCAGGGGAACCCTCGACTTTGATTACGACCCTCGTCTCCCTTCCGCAGAGAAGAGGGGTGAAGCGCACCATGCTACCCATGCCCGGGCCGCGAGCTATGGCTGCTTCGGTGAGCTGTTAGCGGGTTGTTCAAGCGGACATCCGTGCCCCGTTCGATAGGGGTCGGCTCGTGGTCCATGGACACGTCTCATAGAGCGCTCGCGAGGGTTCGCTAGGCGGGGCTCGGACCCATTCGATAGGGTCCGAGGGCTCGATGCTCTCCCTCGATGGGATCCCCCTTCTAGGCACCCTCGACTGGCCTTGAACACTGCATAGGATGTCTCGAACTCTGCGTTCGAGGGTGGCTTGTACGACACATCCCTGCAGTCCCTGACTCTGGTGATCTGGGGCGCCCATCGAACCTCCGAAGGGCCAGGCTTCGAACCCCTGATCAGTAAGGCCTCGAAATGCGGTTCCTTCGAGGGTAAAGGGACCCCTGAAGGAATATTCTGTCTTAACTCGAAAATGACGCAGAGTCGCGAGTCACGCGCGCGGGTCTTCCGCTGGTAGTGGGCGACGTGGCCCGATTCGTGCAGTGCGGTGCGGGCGCGCCTTTTCAGGCGGCAGCCTCGGGCAGACGAAGCGGCGTGGGCGGCGACTGACGGATGGGATAGCGCAACAGTCGCGCCGCGCCCGCCGGTTACCGTGCTGCAGTTATTGCTGCGTGCGCGTGTGGGAGACTCAGCGATAGCGAGATCTACCGCATTCAATGCGGTAGATTCGGGCTGTGGCTGCGGCTGCGCCCATCATGGTGAATAAAAACGAAGAGAAAGGGGGTGTTTGGGCTCACCTGGCTGTTTGCCTTCGTCTCCCTTTGCCTCCTCTGCCTCCCCTGCATCCTGAGCCCGCGGCCAAGAGCGATAGGAGGAAGAAGAAGGAGAGAGAGAGAGAGAGCGCACCTTAGCCACCCCGAAAACTTCACTCCCGCCCCCCCTCGACTCGCAGAGATGTCGGACATCCAGGAGCCATTGCCGTGGGGGAAGTCCTCCGCCACCGTGGCGGTTCTGGAGCAGCTGGTCGCCGACTGGCTGCTGCCGCGGATCACCGACTCGGGGGGCGCCGGCGTGGATTTCCCCGCACCCGGACGAGACCGAGCCGAAGCCCCCGCAAGGCTACGTCGTGAGCTTCGTGCGCCTCCACGAGCGAGGCTTCGGCGTCCCCGTCAGCAGGTTTATGTGGGCATTGTGCGACTATTACGGAGCAGAGCTGCACAACTTCAGCCCCAACGCCATCTCGCAGGCGGCGGTCTTCGTCGCCGTCTGTGAGGGGTACCTTGGGATAGAGGTGCACTGGGATCTCTGGATCCACCTGTTCCGCGGCGAACTCTTCGTCGAGAGCGGGCGGGGCCAACCGAGGCGGTTCGCGCGCGCCGGCGGCCTGACGTTCCACGTGCGTCACTCCCGAAGGAACCTCTACATCCACAGCAAGATGACGACAAACAACGCCGGGTGGAGCCGATGGTGGTTCTATCTTCGGAACTACAGCGGCGCACTCCCGGCGTTCACCAACAAGGTGCTCCGGGAGCGACCACCGAAGTGGGATTGGGGGGTGTCGCCCCCAGCACAACAAGACAAGCTCGAAGTCCTCACCGACGCACTGGCGCATTTGGCGAGGAAGGGGTTGACGGCAGCGGCCGTTATCGCAAATTTCCACCGGCAGAGGGTGATCCCTCTCGTGGAAAAGGCCCTGCCGATCTTCCAGCTGACCCCCGGGAGCCAGGTGGAGGGCTCGAGGACATCGTTCAAGCTGCTCTCCCACACCGCCGCCGCCCGGAGGGCAAAGTACGCGGTGGCGAAGTTCCCCCAAAATCCCGAGGATCTTTGGAGGATCAAAATGCGCCCCGAGACGGGGTACATTTCTCTGGTAAGTTTTAATTTCGAATCCGCTGTGTGTTGTGTAGCCCCCTTTTCCTGACTCCATCTCGGGCGTGCTTTGCAGGGATTGAGGTGCGGTACCTCAAAGCCTCCGCTCCCGGAACAACGCCTGATCAACCGCCTCCATGCGGAGAAGATGAAAAGGTGGAAGGACGCGGCGGAGGCAAAGGTCGAGAGGAAGAGGAAGAGGAAGGCGAAGCACGACAAGGCGTGCAAGCTTGCTCGCGCGGAGGGGAAACCGCGGCCCGCCACGCCCGAGTCCTCGGAGGGAGACGAGGAGGAGGCCTCGGATGCCGAGGACCACGCTCTGGGGAGCGACGGGGCGGCAGCGGGTGCGAGTCCCCCACCGACCTACCAGCGGGACGATGACGAGGGGGCGCCCACTGCGCCAGAAGAGACGAGGGCCGTGGCGGAGTCATCGGCGAATCCCTCCCTCGAGGGTGCGGAGCGGGAGTCATCCCCGCCGGCAGCCGGTGAGGAGACACCTGCGCCCCAGGTGCTGATCCGTGGCGACGAGGCTGCGGCGGGCGAGGAGTCGTCCATGCTGGCAGCCTCGAGTCACCAGGCCGACAAGAGGGGGGCGCCCTCAGGGCAGTCTTCGAGGGGCGGCACGGTGCCGCGGGCCCGAAGAAGTGCCACGACGAAGCGGAGCATGAGTGCTCGATCCGGGTGAGTAAACTTGGGTTTCTTTTTTGTTGCGTATTCTGTCGATTTCTCGATCTTGTTGTCCTCAACTTGAGTTCCTCGATTTTCAGCCCCGAGGCCGTCGCCAAGGATGCGGTGCAGCTTGCCCCAGCTAAGGCCCTCAAGACCGGGGCACGTAGCACACCGCACACGGCGCCGCAGCCCCTGCCTGTCGTGGACCTCGAGGCGGCGGCCGCGAAGCTACGGGAGGCTATGGCTCGAGGGGCCCAGGCGGCGCAGCAAGCTCGGGCACAAGAGGAGGGGGGCGACGCCGGCCAGAGCGGTGCCGAAGCAGCCGCTCAGGCTGCCGACGCCGAGGAGACCGGTCGGGGCGGCGTGGATGGCGCCGTCCTGGCAGTCACTGAAGTCGAGGCCGGTCAGGGCGATGCGGTTAGCGCCACCCGACCAGACACAGGAGGAGAGACTGGCGGGGGCGCGTAGGAGCGCCCTGCCGACCAAGCAGAGGAGGAGACCCTCGTCCTCGAGCCCCCGAGGGCCGAGGGCGAGGGCGTCGCAGAGGAGGAGACGGCGTTGAGGGCACCGGGGGCAGAGGGAGCCCCCGTTTCGGAGCCCACCGAGGCCCGGGATGAGGGCACCGTCGTGGTGGTGCCCATGCCAACGGCTCAAGGGAGCGCGGCAGTGGTGGTGGAGCTGCCGGATAGCAGCGAGGAGTACTGGGACTCGATGGACATCGACCCCGCTGCTGCGGCAAGCGCCGCCGCGCACATTGCCGAGTTCGCATCGGCCAGCGCGGGTGTGCTCGAGGCGGGGACGTTCGAGGGTCCCCATCACGGGGCGATCGTCCCGTCTGGCCCCCCCTCGGAGTTTCTCCGCAAGGAGCAAGAGGAGGAGGAGGCCTGGAACGCGCAGATGAGCGTTGGTCGCGAGATCTTGCAAGCCCTCGACCGCGCCTTCCAGCTCCACCAGAATACGGATTACCAGGTAAGCCAGGTAAATACTTCCCCCGAAAATTGCTCGGATTCGGTTTAACTTTAATGTGTCTTCACCCACGTCTTTCCTCTTGCAGCGGCTGAGGGAATTCTCGCACGAGAAGAGCGCCGAGATGACTCGGATGTACTCCCAGATGAGCCAGCTTGGGCAGCACAATGCCGAGCTAGTGCTCAAGAACATCGAGGCCAATACTAAAATGGCGGATCTGGGAGCGCGTCAGCAGGCGCTTGAGGAGGACTTGGCGCGGGTAACCGGTGAGCGGGATGTCCAGAGGGCCGCGGCGGAGCAGAAACCTCGGGACGCCGAGGCGCAGGCTGCCGAGCTGCAGCGCCTGTGGGCGGCGCTCGAGGAGAAGACTCGGGAAGCCGAGGCGCAGAGTGCCGAGCTGCAGCACCTCGGGACAGCACTCGAGCAGCAGAAGGCCGAGCTCCTCCACAAGGAGGTGGCCGTGGTTGCGCTCACCGGGACCCTCCGGGAAAAGGGCGAGGCCCACGAGGAGAAGGAGGTGGCCCTCCAGAACATGGGGACCGCCCTCAAAGAGAAGGAAACCTCCTTGTCCTCGCTCGCAGAGGCCGCCCGAGCCCAGAGGGAGGAGGCACAGAGGAACATCACAGGTGAGTACCTTCGAGTTTTCGTCGATTTGTTTCTTTTCATAGCTGACATTGATTTCCTTTGCGCAGAGCTGAGGCAGAAGGTGGCGGACGAGTCCGCGGCGAAGGAAGCGGTCCACACCGCGCTCACGGCGGCGCAGATGGAGTTTGCTGAGCTGGAGCAAACCGCCGTGAGCGTGTGTCAAGAGCTCGAGGAGGAGGGTGCCGTCTCGGGTAGTTTGGTGATCAGCCGCCTGCGCGCGCTGGGCGGTCGGATTGCCGAACACGCCATGAGCACCTTCCGTCTCGGTGTCCTGCGGTCCCTCGCCGCGGCCTCGACGCATTACCTCATGGATCTCCGGAGGGTGTCGTCGGGGTACGTTGTTCCCGATGATGCTGATGCGAACGCCGTGTCGGCCATCATGGACGAAGCCGATGCAGCCGCGGAGGAGTTCGCCACCGTACTCGCTAAGAAGCTCGAAGCCGACATCCCTCCCATTGTTGAATTCGACGTCACTAAAGACCCGCAAGGGGGGATGGTAGCCGCATGTGTTCTTCGAGGGGTGAGATGAAGTGGAGGCCGGCACCGGCACCGGTTTTCATCACCGATCCGTCGAAGTACACAGTCCAGCATTCGCCCTGGATTTGCGGTGGGGGTAGCTGAATGTCCGTCCATTCAGCCACGAAATCGGCCAAGATTTGTGACTTGATTGCTTTGCGGGGGGCGTAGGTGAGAGTCTCTCCCATCAGCTCCACAGACCATTTGGCAATTCTACCCACGGCTTCCCGGTTGTGGGCTATCTCTCCCAAGGGGAAAGACAAGACCACGGTGACGGGATGGGCCTCGAAGTAGTGGCGCAGCTTGCGCCAAGCCAAAACCACTGCGTAGAGTAGCTTCTGAATCTGCGGAGGGGCGGCGCACATGAGTGGGCGTGGAAGTCGTCGTTTTCCCCGAATCGTGGGGTACAGTGGCCGAATACTGTAGGAAGTACACCGTAGGACATGGCGTCAGGCGCGGCGGTCGTCCTGGATATCGTCCTTGGTCCTGCGGAGATCACGCCGGTCGTCCTGCTAGCCCCTGCTCGCGGCGTGGTCGTCGCTGGTGTATGGTCTTCTATATACGGCGCGGTGGCGTTCAGTGGGCCCTGTGGGCCAGGGTCCTGCACGCACCAGCAGTAGCGGTAGCGGGGTGCGCGGCGGTCCCGGACCCCCTGGTCGGAGCGCGGTCGTGCGCACTAGAAGGTCCGGGGGACACGTGGAGGTCCCGGACCCCTTCAGGGGGGAGGTCCGGGATTCCGCCCGTGTGTGCTGGGCGCCCCTCTCTGGGGAAACACATGGCGTCGCTGGACCCCTTCCCAAGTAGGAGGTGGGTCTGGATGGCCGGTGTAGGCAGAATAGTAATCGGGAGCAGTGCCGAGCTTGTCTTGTCCCGCGTCGCAGGTCCCACAGTGTTGCTACAGCATCCGGTATGGAGGGGCGGTGACTGAAGTCGGCGGATGAGACCCCGGTCACATCCACTGTTGGAATGGCGGCCCGACGCCGCCCGTCCTGGGAGCCGTGGAGGAGTGGCTGGCTTTTAATGCCTCCGTACGGCGAGTGGTTGAGCGGCGGGGCCGTTTGTCCCTTATGCCAAGAGGTGGCCTCGAGCGAGATGGAGATGAGTTACACCTTCGAGGGTATGTTTGCTACCCTCGAGCGAGGCGGGGATGTTTCGCCCGCTCGAGGGTAGGTACGCTACCCTCGAGCGAGTCGGAGATGCGGGGCGCAGTCGAGGGGTCTCGACGGGGACCCTCGAGCGAGGCGGAGATCGTCCCGCGGGTTTGAGGGGGATGCGAATGGGCCACACGCTGTGCTTCTTTGAGTCCTTTCCTTTAGATTGGAAGGAGGCCGTGGGCCTTCGTGGGCCCAGTTGCCTTAGCATGTGTTTTGCGTTTTAAGGCAAGCTTAGTACCCCGATTAGGGTGTCCCTAATCGTGGTACCCGACAATGTGTACTGTGCCTTATGTTTTCTGGATGCTAATCCTTTTTTTATTCATATAGTTACCTAGTTAGTTGTTTGATTTGTGGTTTTTCTTGCAAGTCCAAATCGTAAAATTTGGCACCATGAAGCGGATCTGTTAGTGCCCTTTATTCAACCAATGTATGCTTTTTTCATGGTTATATGTAAAGAATAATTAATTTAATCCATGAGCAAATGTATCACGGTTGGTATTGTAAAGAAAAAATAATTTAATCCATGAGCTGACGCATCCACACATTGATAGAAACAAATGGAATTGGATGAGTCGTCACATTAGGGCACATGCATGGCGTAATTTTGTACTCCGCTAGCTTACTGCGACAAATGATTTTCAGTACTGAATTCATCAAACGCCCCCGTGGATAAGATGTAACCACCGTCACAGCTCCCGAGAAAATCGCATCTTCGTAGCGACAGGGAACCGCACTGAGCCACTTCCGCAGAGAAAAACCAAAAACACTAGCAGGCGGCCGCGAGCAACGCGCTCGCGTGTGCGCCAGAGATCGGCTCGGGCATGGAATAACTATTCCATAGTTAGGGTATGAAATATTCCATATCCAGAGTATAGAATAATACTGTCATATATATATATATGGCCGATCTATTCAGCTCGCTACGAGCTGAATAACAATTCAACGCGCACGGTGGCGCACTCGCCGGACTTCTTACGTGATGAAATTACTGCCATGCACCATCTCGGCTGTGTTTCCCATGGGAAAAGTACTGTAGCGATGAATTCGTTTGTTTATGGTAAATATTATTCTACCATGATCTAACTAAGCTCAAAAAATTGGTCTCGCAACGTACATCAAAACTATGCAATTAGTTTTTTTATTTACCTATATTTAGTACTTCATGCATGAGTCATTTATTATATTTAATGTTTCGATGTGATGGAGATGTGATGAAAAATTTAGAAAGTTGGGAGGAATTTGGGTATCTAAACACACCCCTCGTAGTAAAGGTTGTGAGTGCCTTGATGTTGGTCCGACTCATTTAAGGATCGGCCAGGCACCGCCCCCACTTGATGTGAGTGCCTTGATGTTGGTCCCTTTTATTGCTCCCCATCTGTCCCATTTATTGCTTGCTTGACTAGGATGCATGCAGCCTTCAGCGCATCCTCACACAATTTGAGTTGACCAGCCGTCCCGTGCGGTGCGATCACCGGATAAGTTGCTGTCGCAGATACTGTGGCGGTGCACATCCAATAAGATCCTCTCCGTGCTTCTCTCTCCTTCACGTGTAGTTCTCTGTTCCATCGTGAGCTCTCCTCTGTCCTCTCTCCTGTGCTCTCTCCCTCTCCTCTCTGTCTACCTGCAGCTTGGGCATCGACGCCAACGGGGACGGCGGCCGCAGCACCGCGCGCGACGGCAACTCGAGCGCCCCGGACGCCGGCTCCAACTCCTTCGCGGCGACCGCGGGCATGGGGAGCGTCAGCAACAAGCCTGGCAGCAGCATCGTCGCCACGGGGAGCGCTGCCGCCAGAGGCTCAACGCCCTCCGCAACATCGTCCCCAATATGGTGCGTGTTGAACTGATTGATTGGTTGCCGTGTCAATCGAGACCTTCCTTTGTTGTTCGGGTGTTCATCATCATCTAACTAAAGTGTGCATCCCCAGGGACGCCATCGAGTATATTCTGCAGATGCAACAGCTCGAGCGCGGCGGCCGCGTGGGCGCGGCGGCCAGCAGGCCCGGCCTCCTGCGGCTTGGGGCGACGGCGCAGGTGGCCTCCTTGTCGAGCTCGTCGAGGAGGTCGTGCGCGTCATCCTTGGCCTCGAGGAAGCACTCGAGAGTGGCGGCGCAGTGAGGCACGCACCTCTTTGTCTGGGTGCCCGTTCTGGAGGAGCACGTCGTCCTACTGCGGCGGCCGCGGGAGGCGGCAGTGGCCACGGCGATGAGCAGCGGTGGAGCGGCGGCTTTTTTTTATTTTTAAATCAATTTGCACCCGTTCCTATAAATCAATTTTTTAGGAACAGGTGGGGCATCATCTGTCCCTAAAAATATATTTGTAGGGTGGGTGAGGAGGTCACCCGCCCCAGTTATTTTTAGTTGCGAAAAGTAGGGGCGGGTGCGGCATTTATCCCTAGAAATGTGATTTTACCCGCCCCTATAAACTGTTTCTGTAGTAGTGTGTAGCTCTAACATAAGTCAAACTACAACTCTTGCACAAATACAATCGCAGCAGAAAAAATAAAGAAAATCAAAGAATCAGAATTGTGTTTATGTTAAAAACACATGTGATGTGTTTATATTTGAAAACATTCAAAATGACGTGTGACACGAGGCTGATCACGCATCACACAAAAATCATAGAGGCAATGCAACAACATTCGCCACCATGTGGTCATGCATGCTGTCGCACAATGTCATTGTCTGACATGTAGCACTACTCTCAGGAGCGGCTCGAGATAGATGTATGCCTCTCCTGACCGCCTGCATTAATAAATATTTATTATGCTATCAAAACTATAGAATATGAAAACTGTAAAAAAATATACTACTCTAAGCCGTGAAGCAAATACTATATACTCAAAATTGTGAATTTACTATCTGAATATGAGCAAAAAATACTACTCTGATTTATTGAAAATACTACATAAAATTATTTGTAACTAAGAGGAGTAATTAATATTAATTCAAGTAAGGAATTACCAAAATTGTTTTAAAGTAAGAGGAGTAATATCCAAAGAGGTAATCAGCCCGTGCATGCGTCTGCCCCTGAATCCTTCTAGCTTGCGGCTTATGTAACAGAAGTGCATACTATTCTAAATTGTGAAATTACTGACCGAATATGAACAAAAGTACTTCTCTAAATACTTAAAAATACTACTTGAAATTTTTTTTAAATTAAGAAGTGTAATATTCAAAGAAGTAATCATCCCATTCATGTGACTGCCCCTGAATCCTTCTAGCTTGCAGCTTATCTAACATAAGCACATACTACTCTAAATTGTAAAGTTATACTACCTGGATATGAACAAATTACTACTCTAAATTATGGAAAAATGCTACATATTTCTTAAAATTAAGAGGAGTAATATTCGAAGAAGTAATTATCAAAATGCTACATTGTATATGGGTACAAACAAGCAGTAATTTTTCAATCTATTGGATACAATCTGAGTACGTACATACTAGTGTATCTAACCACTACCAGATAAGATCAATCAGAGCATGAATAGTTTGGTTGGTTTGCGATGGAATAATGCAGAAAGATAATACTTAAAAGGCATACACGCACAGGGGAGCGAAGCTTTTGCCTGCCTTCAGCGGTTTGTCATTTGATTAGCACATCCAAGTCACAATTAGAGAAATGGATTAGCAAACAAAACACATAAGAGAGGTGTCACTCGCCAGTCACCATCCCGAGAGAGGCGCATCAAGGACACCTCTCTAGCTAACGTCCTCCATCTCTTCATCAAAACGAGAGAAAGAAACAATGAATTTCTCTTGTCGTTATGTAAATTCATAAACGCACAGAGAAGTGGGAACCTAACCTAAAGATCTTCATTCGTGCAAGGATCATATACGCGTGCAAACAAGGACAAGGTTGCCACCGTGGATCAGGTGAATCAGGTGGTTACTGCGCAAGCATACAATGCGATTGTTCCAATTAACGGTTGATCAAATCTCCAGAACTGAAGATGACTGTGGTGGGATCGAACAAGCATGTAGGTGTGGTTGAACTCACCTGGTTTCTGCCAGAGGTTGAGCCGATGGCAGCCAATGGCTCCGACTAGCCGGCAGCGGTGGTGGTCGAGCCCCACCAGGTGGAGTACACCTGAATCATGGCTATGCCCAGTCGATGACGGTGCTGGCATCCCAAATCACAACTTGATGAAGCATCGGGTGGGGACAGGGGAGCGAGGGATCCGACGTCATGAGTCTCCAATGGTCCATCGGAGCCTCTAGGGATGAGCATCTCCAGTGGTGAGTTTGCAGGAGCCCCTAGGTGGTGAGGGAGAGAGAGGGTGGCAATTAACGAGGGAGAGAGGAAATTAGGGGAGGAAAAGCCGCAACTGCATTTGCAGCAGAAGGTATTAATGGCCCAATCCTCGAGTCTCCAACCATCCCCATATTCTATCCAAAACGAGTGATGTTGGCAACATGGACAGTAAAAGGTTCTGCATCTAATTACTCATTTAGATTGGAGTTTTTAGAGCATCTCCAAAAATTTGGCAAATGGAGTTGGCATCCTTGATTTTTGGCAAAAACATTTAAAATATCCCTCCAATAGTTTGGCAAACGACTTGTCAAAATATGGCAACTTGGCAAAAATCCTCCCTCACAGTGCATATTTAGCAACTTGGCAAAGAGCTTGGCAAATCCTCTCCCTGCTTGCATGCTGCGTACTGACCATGAAAATAAAGTCTTCTCCCTGCTTGCATGCTGCCTATTGCCTTTTTTTTCATTTTGCCAAGTCCGAAATAGCAAACTATTTGAGAGGAACTATTTTTTTACTTGGCAAATAGTTTTGGGAATTGACAAATCACAAAATTTGCCAAGTAGAATATGGAAAACTTTTGAAGATGCTCTTACTCTCTCTAGTGGGTGCCTTGTCAATTTGTGGGTGTTCAAGCCCATTGATTGCGGTGACTACATTTCTGCCACGAATTTAAAAAGAGCGGTGCTTTTACTGGTTCGTTGGAGCGGTGATGGCGCCGCCGGCGCGCTGAATAATGGTGCTTTTACTGGCTCGTAGGAGCGGTGATGGCGCCGCCGGCGCGCTGAATAATACCAAATAGACAATAGGAAAGGCTTAAAAGCGAACACTTAGTTAGAGAGAAACAAGGAAATACATGCATGATGTCGTAGGAAAGAAAGGAGAAAAAGAGTATTGCAATGAAATGTCCTTTTACAGCGCATAATAATACCACTTTAGTCCCTGAACTATAAAGCCCGGCTAAATTTGGTCACTGAACAATTAAAACGTCCAATTTAGACCCTGAACTATCCTAACCGGCTCAACTTCACTACTACAGAAATCTTTTTCGAGGCAGTTAGAAATAGTTTTTCGAGGCGGTCTGGCCCAACCACCTCGGAGGCATCATCACCATAAATAGAGCATTAACAGAGGCGGTTTCCGCCCGTCTCGATTAATCAAATAAAAAGAACAAAAAAGAAGAAAGCCCATGGACAAGCCCAGCAAGCTCATCCACAGGCCCGCCAAGCCCATCCACGCGCCGCCGTTGGGAGGCCAGATCCGACCTCCACACCACCGGATCCGGCCTCTGCGCCGCCGCCGGAGTTGAAGGCCTGCTCGTCCTTGTCGGATCCGCGCTGGAGGAGTGGGGGCGCCACCGAATCCAAGGTGGGGGCCAGACAATCCGCCGCCGGAGATGAGGTGGGGGCCGGATCCCCTGTCGGAGACGATGTGGGGGCCGGATCCGCCGCTTGTGGGAGAGGCAGGCCAGAGTTGAGAGAGTGAAAGGAGGGAGGGAGAGCACATGTGAGGGAGGGAGAGTGCGGCCACCGCCTGCCTGAGAGGAGAGAGAGAGAGTGCAGATAGAACCTAGCTAATGGGCTTGCTGGGCCTCAGCTATATTAACACAGGCGGGCATGCATAAAGATGACTGCCTCAAAAATAAAGCATTTTTCGAGGCGGTTGTTTGTTAGACGACCACCTCCCTAAATCGATTTTCCAGGCGGTTAAGTGTGACCGCCTCAGTTAATGAAAAATTACCTCCTCGGTTAATCGCAGGCATTAACCGAGGCGGTTCGAAATCGTGCCTGCCTCTGAGGGCTTTTTTAAAGGTCACGATTATTGTTTTTTTAGTAGTGTTCATCCTTGAATTCGACATGGCATGCCCCGTAGGCTCCTCTAGTCACCGCACAGTCAGCTTGGGTGTGAAATACTCTTTTTACCCTTCATCCATATATAGAGCAGGTTTAACACAGGCAGCTTCCAGCTCGCATCGAGCCAAACCGCTCCCTCCTCAGGTCGCCGCTCCCTTCGCCACCCTGTCCCTGCCAGTACGCCGCCCCTCCCAGCCAGCTCGGCTCAGTGTAGGTGGAAGCTATCGCTGCCCCCTCGCCACCCTATCCCTGCCAGCACGCCGCCCCCTCCCAGTCAGCTCGGCTCAGTGTGGGTGGAAGCTGCCTCTACGGATGGAGGGTAAAAAAAATGTATTTCACACCCCAAGCTGACACGTCGGATTCAAAGACGAAGTTGGGCCGGTCGGGATAGTTTAAGAACTAAATTGAATGTTTTTATAGTTTAGGAATCAAATTGAGCTGAGTCCAGTTTAGGGATGATTTTGACTATTTTGCCTTTTATACTGGGGCATGAAAAATATTCCATACTAAACTTTCCTAAATAAAAGAGGAAGAAGAACCCATGATGATTCAGTTACCACGGAAAGAATTATAATTGTTTTGAAGAAATAGAATTAGTGATCAATTTCTGTAATAGTTAATTAGATTAGTCATTAGCCGGTTACCTTTTATGAAAGGGCCATCACAAAAAAGACAATCCACGGAAGGGCCAACTCACGAAGGGGCCATACCGAAAGAGCATGTCCCTTCGGCCTCTCTTGGTTCTGTATATAAACAAAGATCTCTATCAATCTCAATCATTCATTCCCTAAATTCTCAAATTCTCTCGCTCTCTCTCTCTCAATTCTACTCTTAACACGTTATCATACACTTTGCTCTCTACTGGGCACAAACAAAGAACTCGCCGAGGCAGAACTCGAAGAGTTCAGCCTCCAGGGAACTCGGCGAGAACTCTCGCAAGAAAGAAACAGGCAGAAACTACGCCACGAAGCTTTAACGAGCACAACTCGACGAGAACAACAACAACGAGAAAAGGATAGAGGCCACGAGGCCGAAACTATGATGAGTAAGATGAACCCACTGACTTACGTCTCTTTGCATCCTTCCTCTCGCCGCCTGTGCACTGGACGTCGCCGTCATCACTTCCAGAAGAGAGGACGCTGCATCTTCACCCTGCATGGCCGGCGTCTCACAGGACGCCATCATCGCCATGGACGCCGTTTCCGCGGTGGTCGCGGCCGCCGCTTCACCGGTAGTCAGGGGCGCTGGATGCCTAGCCATCTGAGTCCTCACCGTCGATGAGGAGCCTGGCACAACCACTGAACCGATGAGGAAGCCTGGCACAACCACTGAACCACGCACCACCGGCGGCACGAACGACGCCCCTCTTCACCTGCCTGCGTCCTCCGTCGCGGGGCGGCCTCGCAGGGAGTGCCACCGAAGGCCGGGCTCGGCGCAAAGGGACGTCGACGGCGCCGGCAAGGCGCACCGGCGTCGCACACCGGCCGCGGCGGCGCATCGGGCCGACGGCCCTCGGCCACGGCGCGCACATGGATTGGAGCTCCCCTCCGACCATTGAATCGGCCATGGCCGGCGCACGAGGGGGAGGGGCGGAACCGAAGAAGAGGAGAAGGGGGCGCTGGGCGACGTCCCCGGCAGCGGCGGCGGCGCAGAGGCACACGGCAGCGGCCGGCATCAGCCAGCGCACATGGGGGCGAGAAGGCGCAAGAATCAAGAGGAAGAAGAGGCGGCGCGCTCGGCAACGGCGCGTGGCGGCCCTCGACGCCGGCGACAGCGCTCGCCGGTGGCACACCATGACGGCGGCGGCAGCGCATCGGCGAAGGGCCGCCGCTCGGGGGTAGGAACGGCGCTCGGAGGCACGGACGGCGGCAGCGGTTCAAGGAGTCGTGGGTTAACCGCCCCTTACCCGTTCTCTTTTACGGGCCCAAGCAGGCCGCGCCCCTGCTTGCTGGCTGGCTCGTCCACAGGCCCAAGCCAAGCCACAAGCCAAGCCACGGCACCAACCGAGCCAATTTCATCCTCTCCCATGGAATTTCACAAAAAGCCCCCAGATTTCTTCTACGAGTATAATTTACATGGTAATCCAAATAAGTAGATTACTAAGGTATTGTATCGTTATGTCCTTAGACTAGATATAACATTGCAATATATTATATTTATAATTGATGATATAAATGTTGTACCTTGTGTTTAAATGACTTATGATGCAAATTATTTACCTAGAGTAAATAGATAGTTTTTTTATACCTATGAGTCTTTAGAAATTACATCATAATATATTATATTGCGGAGATCACTATTTATATATGTTTTCTGTGTCTATGATTTTCTGTTTTAGTCATGGACTTTAACAGTATTTGTATAGTAGTGTTTTTACACCTATACATTATTTGCTTTCGAGACCAGAAAATTGTATATCTAAACACAAAGAATTTATCAATTTTGTTGCTTGGCAATTATTTTTAATTGCAATAAAATCAGATCCTCTTAATTAAGTGATGCTTAATTAATGACGATTTTATTTAGGCTCATATTGGCCCAGTCTAGAAAGGCAAAATGGCAGCCAAACCATTTTTGCTAGTCAGGCTAACATAAAAGTGGATTTTTGCTTTGATCCCTACAGGATTTGCGCAAAATTCTGCCATTATCCAACTATAGCACTATGTGCTTAGTAAATTTTCTGTTTCAGTCTCTGCCTTAAACAATATCGATACGGTAGAGTACTTTGTTAACCTTGTTAATTTGGTTTTTTTTCCATAAATTGCATTTTAACAAAGGTTGTTCTTCTTAATTAAGAATTTTTTAATTACTAATGGATTATACAAAATTGTTATATCCATATCTTGGATACATTTGGGATCCTAACACAAGTATTGGAGTCCTAGGCATTGGCTGTGCTTAATTCATATTGAATTATTCAGCCCAGAGACCGTGCCTATGGCAGCGATTATTCGCCCATTGCTGAGAGGTTTACATCATGTTTATCTGAACTTGATGATTACATACATTGTGTTCTCCCAAATAAGTATTTTGAAAATATACGAATGGTACACTTTTATGGTGACTACCATCATTCAATATTAAAGGTTACACACTGGTAGTAGAGTCTTAGGCACTGGCTACGGTATATTCATGTGAATATATCAGCCCAGAGACCATACCCATAGCAGCAATTTATTTGCCTACTATTGAGAGATCTACTCTATGTTTTGGACATAGAGATTATCTATTATGTGTGTACCATATTAATAATGATTGTTTGTGAGGTCTACACATCTTGTGACTACCTCTAACTATTGTGAGGTTTAATGTTTTGTTGACTACCTCCAAATATCCAAAACAAAGTGAAGATATGGACCCCCCTAAATTTTGCATTGGAGATTACAACATCACCATATAATTTTTAATTTACCTTAGGTGTAAATTAATTAAATCAATGGGCTGTCACATGTTGTGGATATTGACTTCAGAGGAGTTTGATGAACTCACTCTAGATGGTATCATTATCCCACATGGACAGTGAAAAATAGCATTGGTTTTATCCCATTGACTAAGGGAAGAATTTCATAAACCTCAATTAGGGGTTGTTTGTTATACATCAAAGATGTTGTAATACTTATTTTCAATGCATAAGTATTGTAGGTATCATATTGATAAATTTGATACTTGATAATATTTACGGATTTCTATATATTAGATGAGAATTTCATTCAATTCTTGTCATATAAAAATATAGATCGTCCGGGAATCATTCTAATGTGGGAATGGTATGTGCCTAGTGGACATTTTTTCCACAAACTCTATAATTGGGGAAGCAAAATGTTCCTGGTTCTTACGACAAGAAGAGGGAATATTTTTGGCCATCGTTGATGCGATGCAATGATAGTTTGATTTGTTCTAGCACTATCATTCTTCCTATGGATATAAGTTAACAAACAAGGATATTTAATTATATCCTAATTCGACTCATATCTTATCAAATTATAGAGATATCCAAATATGTTTTCGTTTCGAAACACAAAAAGATAATATTGGATATAGCATATATGTAATGAGATAAGTCTCATTTTGATTGTATTATGCATACAATCATTCCAGTACAAGATGTTGCGTATAAGATAATTTTCACACTATTGATGCATTCCAAATTTGGAATGATCAACTTGCCCATCCTATGGGATTAGTTGAAAAATTATTAGCAATTCTATGGGTCATATTTTTCCAAAAGTGTGGTTACGATAAGTGCCACAGTGAAACAGATTTTAAGACCCTCTTATCTTAAAATCATATTTTAATGTCTTCGATTCCTTTATCATATTCAAGAGAATATGTTTGGGTCTGATACAAACATTTTTGTATGGACAGTTCAGGAATTTCATGGTTGTAAAGATTCATCTATAAGATGATCTAGAGTGTGTGAAGTATCCACACTCAGCCATGCATTTGGTAAATAATGGCTCAAGATGTGAGCTCATTATCCTGAACACTACTAAATTTATATGCCTCAAAATGATTGTTTTGACCTTAGAATTTAGTTAAATATCCAAAAGGATAAATGAAATCTATGAGAAAGACATCAAAATAATATAGGACCACTGTTAGAGAATTAATATTTACCAACTTCATGTTGGGGTCAGATAGATTTACACACTCCTAACTTATGATTAACTGCATATCCCCTATACGCATTTAGTACGTGGGAATCCATGAAGATTTCCTATTTGCGTAAGATTGGGTTACGTTGTATACGTACCAATCTCACCACCACAGCATACATTGATGAGTACACACAGAAAATTTGGGATCAACATAAGATTTCAATCTCCGTCAATCGTTGAGTATCTAGAACCTCTCATGCAGGACCTACTTACGGCCCGTACGCTGGGTTTATTTTGATAACGAGCATTTCCAGGCATTAGGGGGAGATTTGAAGTATCATATATAATGCCAGAAAATTATTTGGAATGCTTAAGGCATTTCAAGCTCAGGATCACGTACTAAATGAACTGACTTTTGAGTTCAAAGAACTATTGATTTGAAACATATTGCAAATAAACTGTCAAATGCATTTACTGATTACTCCTTTGCATGTATGTGCCAGAAAGAGTGGAGGTACCAAATAAAACCACTCAAGCTCAGGATCACGTACTAAATGAACTGACTTTTGAGTTCAAAGAACTATTGATTTGAAACATATTGCAAATAAACTGCCAAATGCATTTACTGATTACTCCTTTGCATGTATGTGCCAGAAAGAGTGGAGGTACCAAATAAAACCACTCAACTCACAATTGTAAATAAGAGGGGGAGAAGTATGGCCATAAAGCAGGATTATTCATGCTAGCAATAGAAGGCTTTCCTTTTAAGATAGTAAATGCAGGTCAACCTATGGTTGGCAACACCTTGTGGGTAAATATTGGTTATTACCCAGTGGATGAATGTCATCCACAAACCTAGCTTAGAGGTGCACATAAATACTGATGCTAGGATATCGGAAAGCCATGACTCTCGTTTCAGGAAGTCACGATGAGTCGTTAATGGTACTTTTCAGTATTGATAGACTGAAAAGAACATATTTCTCTGAATAAATTCTATACAACATTCCAAGTCATCCAGTTAATAAGACATGGCAGAGTGTTTTGAACACTCTTATTGGAACTTGTTGAATGAAGTAATACATACAGAGATAGTCTTGCTCCAAGAAGAGATGTTTTAGCCTATGGAGCTAACATCTTAAGGTATCTTTACTGTGGGATACATAAGTGTTTTCATCCTAGAATGGATTGAGAACATATGGTGGTGAGATACAAAGATGGACTAGTAGCACAAGGGGTTTACGCAAAGCCCAGGCATTGATTTTCAATGCAAATTATTCTCTTAAATAATCATTATAAATTTCCGATACTATCTTTTGATTGGCAGTACAAAAGCATCTATCTTTGCGGTTGATAGTTGATAGATGTAGTGATTGTATATATTTATATAATCACTTGGTTTGGTATACTTGTGAAGCTTCCGGGAAGGAGTTCACATACCCAACCCTCATACATAAAATCGCAACATATATTGTGTATTGCTTAAGTCAATATATGGCTTAAAGCAGTTAAGTCAAATTTGGTACAATCGACTTTATGTGTATTCCTTAAACTTAAGGGATACAAGATTGATTACACGTGGGTGTTCATTTTACTATCCTTGATTGGACTTCATAGTCTTATATGGTGGTCAATAATCTTGACACCATTAGTAATGAATACACATTAATAGCGCAGGATAATCTAAAGGCGAAGTTTAAGATGGAAGATACAGACTAAACCAAGACATTATTTTGTGTTTATGATCTAAGCATCTTCTCTCAGGGTTTTGTACAAAGCTTCTATATCCAGATCATATTGAGCGATTCAATATGAAGGTATCCTATGGCTGTCCTACCTCTAGAAGAGAGAAAGATTATTGTATACCATAGTGATTGAGATGAGATACTAGGACATACGGTTCATTATCTCTGTGCTATTGATGCACTAATATATCTTGCAAAAGTTTCCGGTCGGATATTATCTTTGCAAAGATTTACTATCTAGTAGCAACGCTAGTCCAACCAGATATTGGTAGATTGGAATTAAGAGTATCTTTTGATATCTCAAATAGCACATGTGATCTTGGTATAATCCATGATTAGATTATGTGGATATAATGATTCTGGTTATCTCTAAGATCCCAAAATCCAGATCATTGGAAGACTTAATGTACATATAGAAATATCATTTTATAATAGTCTTTAACTAGACATTTAATGGTCAATTCCACTAATCATTCTGATATTGTATTGCACAAGGCTTCACATGAATATGTATAGCTTGACAGAATGATATATCACATACTGAAGTTATGTGGTATTGATTCTATTGAATCAATAGTCATTACCTATAAAGGTAATGCAACTTGTGTTGTGTAGATGAAGACAATTTACACTTAGTGTAATATTTTTGCACTAAGATGGTTTGGCTCCATAGGTAATATGGATATATGAACATTTGCAAACTAAGTGATGTGATAATCTCGCTGAAATATTCACAGTCTACCATACTCCACATTTTTTATGTGTTGAGTACATTGGTATGAATTTAATTTGAGATTTGCAAGTATTAGGGGGAGTGTCTCTCCGAATAGTAACTTGTTCCAAACATCATATTGCGCTCTTTTCTTTCTATGAGTTTTTCCCTTGGGTATCTCATATAAAGTTTTTAAAGAGGCAATATCAACACAAGGTTATGTCATATCATCTATTTTTCCCCACGGGGTTTTTTGGTGGATGATACTCAGACATAACATGCATTGTACTCTTTTCTTTATGTGAGTTTTTTTTAGGTTTCTCATATAAAGTTTTTGATGAGACAATGCCAGCGCAAAGGTATATGGTATATCATCTATTTTCCTCACAGGGGTTTTCGGAAGATGATATTAGAAGCATATTGACCATAGGGTCAATGTGTTATTAGACTAAGACTTTGGGTTTATCTCAAGGGTCTACTAACATTGATAATTGTATATTATGGTGTTTCTCCTTATTTTTTCCACTGGGTTTTAAGGAATTTTGTCTGATATACCGGTATTACTTTAGTTTTTCCATAGAGTTTTCCAAAGATTCTCTTCATATTTTTCCTGAAAGGTTTTTGGGGGAGTAATATATATATCGCATCTCCTGATTTTTTTTATAGGGTTTTCAAGGAGTTATTTGATTGATTACAAAATCACAAGAAGAGCAAATTGATTACAAGACCACAAGAAGAAGAAAATTGATCAAGGGGGAGTGTTATGAAAAAATAGAATTAGTGATCAATTTCTGTAATTGTTAATTAGATTAGTCATTAGGCGGTTACCTTTCATGAAAGGGTCATCACGAAAAGGGCTATACCGAAGGGGGCATGTCCCTTCTGCCTCCCTTGGTCTTGTATATAAATAATGATCTCTATCAATTAATACAATCATTCATTCCCTAAATTCTCTTGCTCTCTCGATTCTACTCTTAACAATAATGGCAATATTTATTGTGGTGGCATCTTGAATACCACTTCCCAACTATGTGAATGTTGTTTGGAAATTGCGATGAAGGTTCGGCATTTTGACACGTCACCGTGAATTGAGAGACAGCAAAGCTGCAACAGAATCACTGCGCCACTATTCATGCTTCGTCGTCCAATGCACCATATGTCCGCTGGTGTTTACCTTTCTCCACCGCTAAGGATATTTTCAGCTCTTCCCTAATTAAAAAAAAAGGATATTTTCAGCTCTGGATTCTTTTAGAATAGTGCAAAAAAGTTGAATTCATAACTGGACTACTGGAGTTATCAGTAATCCTGATTCTACTTTTTGATGCATTGAAAGTGAAACTTCACGTTAGCCAAGCACCTTTTGGTAAAATAAATAGTCACTAGCAATGAAACTGTGATGGCCACAAGATTTCCGAGGTCTTGAATTCGCAAACGCAGATTTTATGTATCCAGTAGAAAGAAACATATATCAAGATTCTTTTCTCATACTATCTTTTGTGGAAAATGAAGATATTGGAGCAACAAAATGTCATGGGTGACTCATAGTGACGCTATTTTTTTTATTTTATTCAAATCCTTTGCATGCAGTTCCGTACTGAGCTTCAGCTTTTGCCAACATTTTCTGGGGGATTGCATGAATAGGTTGGCCGGGTCCTGCCGATCCTCTTTGTCAGTTCACCTGTCATTTGACCCCCAGCAGAGACAAAAGATTCAGCCATCGCCAGTATCTCTAATCCACAGGAGGGTACCAAACCTTCACCAAATCGAAAAAGAGAGCTAGATCGATGCCCAGATCCACCATTAATGTAATCGGTGGAACTGATGATCAGTTCGCGCGTACACGTACGTGATGCCAATTAAATCTCCATCGCTTTTTTTTTTCCTGTTGCAACGGCCGGCTTTGCTAGCAATCAGCCAGCTTGCTAGATAGCCCATGCCAAGCGTGAGGGCCCAATATAAATTCGCCGAAAAGGTGGAAACTTTTTCTCGATCTGTTGCAATGCATGCCTTTTTCTCCCCTCCACGCATTCTTCTATCCGGCGGCCTATCTATATCTAAGCTGCAACCACCGTACCGTACATGAGGCCAGGCTTCTTGATTTTACTTGCTATATATAATTATATATATACGTCTAAGTATCTGCCATATACGTCCAAATATCGGCAGATACTTATATATATAGATCTATATATATGTTGCTTGTGCGCTTGTGATTGTTCCTTGTGAGATCCATCTAGGTTTCTTGTGCCTGCTAGCTACCATGGCGGTAGCTCACCTTCTTCTCCAACACTCCGTTGCCAATGCTGCTAGGAACAGGGTGGTTCCTCCTGCCATTCTCCTGATTCTTCAGCTTCTTTGCGGAGGTCTGGATCGGAATTAATTCTTCCACACAAACTTCAATTCCATGTTTTTTTTTCTCATTGTGGCAACAATTTTCGCGGAGAACGAACATCTAAGATTCGACATTTATTTCTGATCTGCATGTGAAAAAAAATGAAAGATTCATTTTTGGTTTTCTAATCTTGAGTTTATTGTTCAACTGACTTTTAGTACGCTTAATTCTCGATCGAATGTTTTCTTTGTTTTCGTTTCTTCAGGAATTTCTCCATTGTTTTTCCACTATGAATGCAACTAAAATGCGTCGTTTTGGATAATGTGCAGCGCTGGGCGCTGACGGCGCGACGTCGTTCCGCTTCACCAACGCCTGCCATAACCCGGTGTGGGTGGGCGCGCTCCACGGCGCGAGCTCGCCGCCGCTCGCGCGCTCCGGCTTCTACCTGGCGCCGTCGGCCACGTCCCACCTCGACGCGCCGTCGTCCGGGAGCTGGTCGGGCACGTTCTGGGCGCGCACGGGCTGCGCCGTGGACTCCGCCACGGGCCGCTTCTCCTGCGCCACGGCGGACTGCGGCACGGGCGACGTTGCCTGCGAGGGCCGCGGGCCGGCGCCGCCCGTCTCGCTCGTGGAGGTCACCCTCGCCGCGCCGGGCAGCGGCGGGCAGGACTTCTACGACGTGAGCCTCGTCGACGGGTTCAACGTGCCGGTGCGCGTGGCGCCCTCAGGCGGCGGCGGGGACTGCCGGCCGGCGGCGTGCGCGGGGGACGTGAACGCCATGTGCCCCGCGGACCTCCGCGTCGTGGCCGCGTCCGGCGGTGGCGTCGTAGCGTGCAAGAGCGCCTGCAACGCCTACGGCAGCGCGCGCTACTGCTGCACGGGGCAGTACGGCACGCCGGCGGCGTGCGGGCCCACCAGCTACTCGCAGGTCTTCAAGAGCGCCTGCCCGGCGGCGTACAGCTACGCCTACGACGACGCCAGCAGCACCTTCACGTGCTCCGGCGCCTCCAGCTATGACGTCACCTTCTGCCCTGGGAGTTAATTATCAAAGTGATGACCAGAGTGAAAAAGAAAAATTGGTCAAGGAAGATGAGGTTTAATTTGGAGATTATATTCCTTGATATGTTGGTAATAATAATTGAAGAGCTAGCAGTGTTTAGAGCCAGACTAGATATTTCTTTCAAAACTTCCTACATATGGTGGTGCTTCGAGCACGAATGAAGTCAGTAGGAGTACAAGCAATAAGATGTTGATATGCACAGAAGGTAACACACAAAACACATACTGATTTAATTTATTCAATACATACTCTTCATGAAAAGGAGGTGGTTCAACGATATCTTGTACTTCGTATTGAGATATTTTGGATGGTGCTACACTTCAACATCATCTATTTATCACAATCGAATATTTTCGTCGCTTGAAATCACGGAAAATTTCCTCGAAAAAAAAGAAACCACGGAAAATTTCTGACCGACGTGAAATTGCCAGCGGCGAAAACCTTTTGTAGGTGGATTTGTTGGAGCTCCAGTGTACTCCACGGGCTTTAGAAAAGGGGATCACATCCGCACAACATTGCAAAAAGATAAGGAACCAAGGCCCTTCATTTATTTTGCAAACCATGCAATACACTCTTGTTTTGATGATCAGCAACATACACATGGCAGCCAAGCATTGGCGACTTGGGCATCTTATTTTTATATAAACTGGCACCTTATTTTTATATAAACTAGCCAAGACATGCCCTTAGCTTCAATCCATCTCTTTATGTATACATATTTAAGGACTCCTATTCTTACACTCACTTTCTTCGATGCCGAAATGCATTTGTTTGCAAAAGGCATCAGCACCTGGGTTCAACGAACACTGCTGTTGTTCTTGTGGGTATTGTGAATCGACCAGTAGTGGAGTCGAATGCGGATTGCCGGACTAAAGCATCCGATGAGTTCACCTGAATCAATTTGAAATAGCCATCAGATATTCACATTACCTCCTGGTTGTAGTAGTTTGGATTCGTGAGTCATTGATGTCTACAGTTAAGTTCTTAACTATAATCTCCCCACAATCAAGTGATTATTCCATGCAGTTTGCAGATATACCAGTGTCCAGATTTTTACAAGGACGACTAATAACGGATATGCAAAGTGTAATCCAGGCATGCAGGCACTGGAAACACCATACTTACTGTTTTGTATTCAACATGCTACAGAAAATCACTTCCCAAAAGCATTACTAGGTTTCAGGACTGGGTTTCAAGTACAACACTTGCAGAACAATGCTTGTGATTAATGTATTTGGCTAAGGAGAGGATAATTGATGCAGCAAAAACTGAAAAACAGTTAGTTACCTGCACAGGATGCAACTGAAGCTCCATTGACATGAGATCAGGGATTTCCATTGATACTTCGTGTGGACATGCATTGAAGACTGTAACGACACAAGAGAAGCTGCAGAAAAGGACACGCTGTTAGCTACTGAACAGAACATTGAAAGATCCTATAACATATATATGTCAGTGCAGAGACCAAAAAAATACTTTAACTGCTTTTCGATCTCTCAGCTGATAAACAACTATATGTTTCCAGAGACTGAAATATAACTACATCAATGCTGCTTACTTTTTATCTAACTGGGCCATCTCATACGTATCATTCCGTGCATCTTCAATGCTCATGATAATAACTCCCGGAACCAAAGATGGGCCTGTGTTGTGAAAGTGAACACGTTGCTGAAACAAGATAGGAATACAGTCAGATCTGAAGAAAGCACAGGAGATCAAATATCCCTAAACAAATCAGCTCAAAAAAGATCCTTAAACATACAAAGTAGTAGTTTGTTTGTTTTTATTGTACTTATATGTGGATCCACAAATATCTATATCACACCAGGATTATTCTTCATCTATTTTTCAGGCAATTATTCATGTCCCGCTGCAAGGTGTAGTTAACACACATTTGTGTCCCATTGACAAGTACATAGCTCCAGAGTGCATGAAATTCATAAATTTTACTTAATGCATATATCAAAATGTCCAGAAGAGCAGTTTATGCTTTCCTTGCAACAAACAAAAAAAGTGCCCATCTAAGCGATATCACTACAGAAGTCTGGTGAAAGTAAAAACTAACTTGTTGGCGCAAAGAATTCGTGTACCTCAATGTCACTTGCTGTACTTAGACGAAATAGTGGCGATGAGTATCTAATCTTCAGTATGTCAACAAAATTGTCTAAGGCCGAAAGAATGTGATCTTTTGTAGATTTGAATGACGGGTTCTCCAATCTTTGTTTCATCCTGAAAAATTCCCAGTTGTACAATAAAATGATCACTGAACTCTTTAGTTCAAAAGAAACAATATAATGTACAACAGGATGTTGCCTAAAAAAAATGTACAACAGGATGAGTATGTGTTCTCTGCAGCTATGGTAAATTAAAGGAATGTCATATACTCATATGAAGTGTCAAGAAGGATCCAGAACTTACAAAGGCCAACTCCCTTCATTCTTTTCCCTTGGTGGAAGCCCAACACCCCAATTGTTTGTTTCATAGGTAAAATCAAGCCTGCAGACAAAGGAAGAAAACAGAACATTTACCCTGCCCTGCTTTCAAACATGCTCGGGGAACTTCCTTTCAACTTTTTTCACATAGGATAACTATTGAGAAGTTATGGTCGCAACAAACAATTCTTCAAAGTTCAATCGAATAATTTTGGGGAATTGATGTTCTCATCAAGGTCAAAAGGGCAGCACGTTACTTGTTAAACCAATCACCAGAGTTATATGAATCACGATCAAGCGACTTAGATCGCAGTATCTCATCACCAGCATGGAAAAATGGTATTCCCTGGAAGTAGACAAAACAATATCAAAGTGAGAAACCTATTGCAGATGTTTAAGTTATGGTCAATGCATGAAAACATACAATAGCACTTGATCTTAAGAAAAGCAACAGTCATGAGAATATGTATAGTGGTGAAAGCTGAAAAAACAAATCAGGTTAGATTGTGGTATAGTGCGTTTCTGCTGGATTTTAGCTAAGACTCATATTATTTATAGTTTAAGTAGCAATATTACAATATTACATCCTAGCAAAAGAATTCTGATGCTTAAGTGTCCTAATGAAACAATTTTTTTCTCGAACCATGCAGGAGAGCTGTGTGTCATTTTATTTAAGGTCGAAATAAATGTAGTGCACGAGTCCAGTACAGACCCAACCCAAGTAAATTTGCAACAAGTATTAGCAAGGTAACAATTTTCAACCTGTATTAGCAAACATGACCATTTAGTGACTCCATATCTAGCACCAAGTTTAAGGCTGAGCTGATTTGACTAGCACTAAACCTGTTAGATCAGAAATGCAAAACATTCATTTTTTTTTCCGAAAGCGCAGGAGAACTATGCTTCATTATATTAAGAAGAAAAATAGGGGGAACCTCCCCCCAAGGGTTACAGGGGTGAAGGGACTGTAACACTCCCTAAAATACAAAAAGGAGATCTCTTACTCTACGAAAGAACACAACAGGACCAGGACTAGACCAGACCCCCAAGAATTAGGAGGTCGGAGATAACAGGGCGAGGAGGAAGGACACTCCTCTAGCCCTAGCAATAGACCATTGGTGCAGATCTTCCCTAGTTGTCAACAGGATGCTGTTTAAATCAGGGACTGCCCCATCAAAGACACACTGGTTTCGGTGATTCCACAAATTCCAAGCCCCCAAGATGACTAGAGAATTAACACCTTTTTGGGTTACCATTTTACTATGCACATTACTTTCGTGGAAACCCATTATCTGGGTTATCAACTCCTATAATATGAAAAACAAATAATAGATAAAAACTTCAATAACCACCTGGGATAATGCAATGATGCTTGTGGACAAATGATTTATCCTGCATCTCTCGTCAATTGAGAGGCTCATCAGGGTCTGCACAAGGAAACCAAAAATACCAAACACCACTGTAACTAGAGAGTAGAACTGTTCTTGCAAAATTATACTCACACAGGAATAAGATGCTCACTTTATCTATATAAGACATAACGTACAAGGTAGCAAATACTGCTAGCAGCCAAAAAAAAGTGTTATTTTTATTTTTGAAGAAAGAAAAAGAAACATCAATTTGCAGACTGATAATAGATGAAAATGTAGAGCAGTTAAGTTTCTGGGTATCATGATACACTCCATACCTTTAGACTAATAATGTCAAATAGAGTTTCATTGTCATGAGCAGAAGCATAGTTGATCTGAAATGGAAGAAACAGTGGCGTATTTCAGTAATTAATTAGTGGCAGAATTTAATAAGAGACACAGAAAATAACTTATCCAATCAGGTTATGCAAATCAGAAAATGTATTGAGCTTCTCCAGAATGTGAGCTTTGACAATTTAACATATAATGTTTGGCTTGTTTTGGAAAGTTTGCAAAATTTACTGTTTCTATAGGGGATGAAGTATAGCCAACAGGTGACCCATCGAAAGTGCGAACTTCAGATCCTTTCTTAACTTCTCCGGTATGAGATATTAGTACATAGTCCTTCAGATTACCAGCTAATCCAATCTGCAAAAGGAAAATGAAATCAACAAGGATAATACTTATCTGAGTATGGTTCCCACATGGTGAACCTGAAAGCAATAAAATTACTTGCTGTGCCCATAAGAAAGTTTCATAATAGGCTCATGGTGACACCTCATATAAAAGAAATTCAAAATTCTTCTGCTGATACAAGGCTTTGGAGATGGAAGACAAAACATGGAAAAAGTCAAAGATAATTACTTAGTTGTATGAAAGACGGCACATAATTAATTGAAGCAAACAGACGAAACAAAAAAAAAATGCATGAAAATGAGAAGGTAAAGTCACTTCAGGGGAATGCTCATAACTAACATCAATTGGTACTATAAATACCTTAACTACAGCTTACCTATGCATGCATTTGCATCCAAATAGGAACTGATTAACTTTATTCAGCTTTACAACTTTCAAACTTATAGCGTGCTAACATTTAACAAGACTATTGTATCAAGGAACTGCATTTGTGGCCAAGACAATGACTTGTTTTTTCTGAATACTATCCATAGGTGGTTCGGTGGTTCCTAAAAGGGTACTCCAAATTATTCTTTGACAGAGCTTTGTCACACATATTTAAGAATTGATTCTACAATAGAAGCAATTTTAATGCCCACTTGTATACTGTCCAAGATATAACAGATAGTGAAGATCAGCACAAATGCGGCAAAATGTTGAATTCAAGTATTCGATCTCAAGTTTTCTCATGGGTCTCTATTAATTCAGTATATTCACGTAATCCTTGCAATAAGATGATAATAGACAACAGAACTGTTTCCAATTAGTAGATAGGTCAATAACTGTTTGAAATTCAACCAGAACATAGTAACTTCTAGAAAAAAAATGAATATTGATATCCAACCTGTATATGGTCACTGTATGTAGCAAGCGTGAGCCTGGTTTCTGTTTCATTGCCCTGATAAAATCCATTTGGCTGCACAAAAGGATCAATACAAACTAATAAGAAAATAAATTTTTAGGAGCTAATCTAATTCTGTTCAGATGCAATTTGATAGAATGTATCACAGATCAGCATGAGAGCTTGAACTCTAGAGGATTTTCAGCTCCAGCGAGGACAAAGAAGACAGTAGGTTGCTTACTGGTTCAATCAACCATTAACAAAACTCTGAACCTTACTAACTCAAATGACAAACCATCTGACCGAAGTGGCAGAGACTATAACAATAAAGCTTAAGTGGCTTCGATTTCTCCGTGGAGTACAAGGCGGGGAGCACGAACACGGTCGCGGATTCCCTCTCCCGCCACAACACGGAGGAGGCAGCGGTCCTGGCCATCTCGGGTCCCCGCTTCTTCTACATCGACTGCCTCCAGCAGGCCACATCCACGGACACGGCGCTGGTGGCACTCAAGGATGAGCTGGCGGTGGGCACGCGAGCAGGTCCCTGGTTGCTCATCGGCGGCCTCGTCGCGTTCCACGACCGCCTCTACATTCCGCCGGCGTCGCCCTTGCTCCACGAGGTGCTCACCGCCGTGCACGATGACGGCCACGAGGGCGTTCAGCGCACGCTCCACCACCTCTGCCGCGACTTCCACTCCCCCAACCTCCGCAAGACAGTGAAAGACTACGTCCGCGCCTGCGCCACCTGCCAGCGGTACAAGTTCGAGCACTTGCACCCCGCGTGACTACTCCTACCGCTGCCCGTGCCCATGGCGGTTTGGACCGACATCGGGCTCAACTTCATCGAGGCACTGCCTCACGTGGGAGGAAAATCCGTCATCTTGACCGTGGCAGATCGCTGCAGCAAGTACTGCCACTTCATCCCCCTCGCACACCCGACACGGCGAAATCGGTGGCCCAGGCGTTCTTCGCCGAGATTGTCCGCCTCCATGGTTTTTCGCAGTCCATCGTCTCTGATCGGGACCCCATCTTCACGTCGGCCTTCTAGCGCGAGCTCATGCGGCTCGCGGGTGATAGAGGAATTGTCACGCAGAATATGTGTTGTATTCCAGAGGGGACACACGATTACATATATGTGACCCAAACCACAAGATAGCCTCCCTAGCTTATAGCAACAGAACTAGGAGAGAAATCATGGGAGGGCTGCGTGAGGATTCCTGAGATCTCGGCAAAACAGCCCACGGTCAGCTAATGACCAAGACCATAAAGCTAAAAACAGAATAAATACATTTGCTAACACCCCCCCACAGTCGAATCGTCGGAAGCTACGACATTCAGACTGGACCGAAATTCAGCAAACACCGAGGTAGGCAGACCTTTGGTGAAGATATCAGCAAACTGAGATGTAGTAGGCACATGGAGAACCCGCACAACACTAGTAGAGACCTGCTCACGGACAAAGTGTAGATCAATTTCAACATGCTTTGTACGTTGATGCTGAACCGGGTTGGAGGACAAATAAACAGCACTAACGTTGTCATAATAGACAAGGGTGCTCTTTGGCAGAGGATGACGAAGCTCATGAAGCAGCTGACGTAACCAAGTCGCCTCAGCAACACCATTAGCAACTGCCCTGTATTCAGCCTCCGCACTAGACCGGGATATAGTATTCTGGCGCTTGGAAGACCAAGAAACCAAATTATCACCAAGAAAAACAGCATACCCAGATGTAGATTTGCGCGTGTCCGGACAGCCCGCCCAATCAGCATCAGTGTATACAGTCAGCTCAGCCGTGGCGCCACGGCGAAGAAGAAGACCATAAGCAAGAGTGCCACGAAGATACCGCAGAATGCTCTTGACTGCAGAAAGGTGCGGCTCACGAGGGTCATGCATATGAAGGCAGACTTGCTGAACAGCATATGATATATCATGCCGAATAAAGGTGAGGTACTGAAGGGCACCGGCAAGACTCCTGTAGTGAGTAGCATCACTGACCGGAGGACCAACATCCGCAGAAACCTTAGCCTGTGTATCAACTGGAGTGCTACAGGGCTTGCAGTCTGACATCCCAGCACGCTCAAGAATGTCCAAAATGTACTGACGTTGAGACATGAAGAAGCCACCTTGGCGCTGTTGTACTGAGATTCCCAAGAAGTGATGAAGAGGACCCAAATCCTTCAAAGAGAATTCATGTTGCAGAGCAGTAATGGTGCGACTGAGGAGTGCATGACTGGAGGCTGTAAGCACAATATCATCAACGTAAAGAAGCAAATAGACAGTGTCTGAACCTTGGCTGTAGATAAACAAGGAAGTGTCGGACTTTGCCTCAACAAAACCCAAACTCAATAAGTGCGATGCAAAATGATTGTACCAGGCCCTGGGCGCCTGTTTCAAACCATAGAGAGACTTGTTGAGACGACAAACGAAGTTAGGATGAGTGGAGTCCACAAACCCGGAGGGTTGAGAGCAATATACTGTCTCTGACAAGTTCCCATGAAGAAAAGCATTGTTAACATCCAACTGATGAACAGGCCGATTCTGAGAGAGCGCCAGAGAGAGAACTGTCCGAACCGTAGCAGGCTTCACAACAGGACTGAATGTCTCATCATAATCAATACCAAGACGTTGTGTGAAACCGCGAGCAACCCAGCGAGCTTTGTAGCGTTCCAGACTTCCATCTTCAAGAAACTTATGCTTGAAAACCCATTTGCCCGTGACAACATTGGCGCCAGGAGGCCGAGGCACGAGATCCCAGGTGTGATTAGAGACAAGAGCAGAATACTCAGCCTCCATAGCAGTGCGCCAGTGTGGGTCAGCGAGAGCACTGCGAAAGGTCTTCGGGATGGGAGAGAGCTGAGCACTATGAAGTCCAATATACGATTACCGAAAACCCAGCTTGCCACGGGTAGTCATGGAGTGTTGATTTACCACGGGTGGAATAGGTGTCGCGCCTGCAGGAAGAGGCGGCCCGACGGGACCCGGAGCATGCACCGGGACGCGCACCACAGTGGGGCGGCGCCCTGAGGCGGTGATCGGACCGTGTACAGCGTGGCGACGGTAGACTTGCGGAGGCAGCCGGCGGGAGGGCGGCGCAGGGGTGGTCGTGGCCGTCTGTGGCACAAGCGGGAGCGGAGACAAGGCCGCCTGCTGCGCAGGCACAGGCGGAGGCGGAGCCGCGCGTGGCGCGGATGAAGGCGCCGTCGTGGCCGCCTGTGGCACAGGCGGGGGCGGAGGCGAGGCCGCCTGCTGCGCAGGCGCAGATGTAGGAGACGGAGTCGCGGGTGGTGCAGATGGAGACGTCAGCATGGCCGCCTGTGGCACAGGCGGAGGCAGAGACTGAGCCGCGTGTGGCACCGCGACGGATGATGACGGCGCACGCAGCTCGTGCTCCGGCGCCCACGGATCAGCGGGAAGCTGATCTAGGGCAGGGTGCGACGAGAGCTCCCGAAGAGCGCCAGGGCCGCACAAGGGGCTGGAGACAGCCGAACCTGCAGGGGGAAACACAGGAGAGCCAATGGGGCAAACCTGCGTCTCAAACTCATCAAGAAAACATAAGTCATTAGTGTGAGTTGAAGGAGAGCGTCCGGCAAAGGGAAAGAATGCCTCATCAAAAAGCATATGACGGGATATGTGAATTTTGTTGGAGGCAAGGTCGAGACACCGGTAACCTTTGTGATTGGCGGAATACCCCAAGAAAACACAGCGAGCATAGCGAGCAGACAGCTTATGGGGCGCCGTGGCCGAGAGGTTCGGGTAGCAGGCGCAGCCAAAGACTCGCAGATGTGTGTAATCTGGTGGGGTGCCAAAGAGAGCATGGGAGTGCCGGACGCAAGAGTTTTGGTGGGTAGGCGATTGAGAAGGTATGTGGCGACATGGAGGGCTTCGACCCAGTACTGAGGAAGAGACGCTTGGAGAAGGAGACAGCGAATGAAGTTATTCGTGGAACGAATCGTACGTTCCGCTTTCCCGTTCTGAGGAGAAGTATAGGGACACCATGGGTGAGGAAAAAGGAGCGTGTGGAGGAGTTGTTGAACTCGCGGCAATGTTGCTGCTGTTGCATGGGCTGGACTGGCGCTGCAGGCTGCAACTGCAGTTGTGGATGCTACGGCTGCTGTGACAGGGACGGCTGTGGTGCAACCGGGTAGCCGGGATACCCAGGAAGCATGAAGGGGGCGCCGCTGTAGGGAGCTGCAGCCAGCAGGGCTTGCTGCTGTGTAGACGAGCCCTGCTGGGGTGCATGGAACTGCTGGTGCTGCTATTGCCCTCCCTTCTGCTGCTGAGGACCAGGCCACATGGTGATTGTGCCGGTCCACGGGTTGTAGAAGGAGGGCCAAGGAGTGCTGCCCTTGTTGCCGTTCTTGCGCCTGTTCTTGTTCTTGGAGTTGCCGCTGGGGTTGGCAGGCTTGGTGCTGGTGCTGCTGCTTGGCTGGGAGGCCGGTGCAGAGGCACTAGGCTTGGCAGCAGATGCGACCAAGGCAGTAGAAGACGTCGAGGATGCCCGGGTGCTGTTGATGGTGAGCTCCTCGAGAAGGAGATCGTTGCGGACCTCGTCGAAGGTGGGGAACGGTCTTGACCGCTTCAGGAAAGCCACCATGTGGGAGTACCGCTCATTGAGGCCACGCAGCACATTAAGGACCAGAGTCCGATCTTGGATGACCTCGCCAAGATCACCCAGATCATCTGCCATAGACTTCATCCGCCTGCAATAGTCAGTAATGGACGGGTCACCTTGCTCGAAAAGACGAAACGCAGTGTCGAGTTGGAGTGCCCTGGTTTCGCGGTTCCCACGGAACTGCTCCTCGATGCGAACCCAGGTGACGCGCGCCGTGTCCTCCCGAACACGGACAGTCTCCATGAGTTCGGCCGTCAGGGTGCCGAACAGCCAGGACCGGACCACCGCGTCCATGCGCCGCCATGCCGGGACGTCCAAGGAGGCAGCGTCGAGGAGGACGTGGTCGTCGAGGGAGTAGCGCTCGAGAGCGAGGATCACCAAATCGCGCCAGCGATTGTAGTGAGTTGAGAGGGGATCAAGAACAACCGGCACGAGAGCACGGATGTTCTGGATTGAGGCAGCCTGAGCATGGAGATTGGCGATGGTTGCCGCCTCGAGGAGATCATCGGCGTCGCCATGGTCAGGCTTGGGTGGGGGCGGAGCTGCACGAAGACGAGCAGCGGCGGCACGCTCGTTCTCGAGAGCAGCGAGGGCCTGCCGAACACGTTCCTGGGCGGCAGCAGCCGCCTTGGCAGCGGCGTCAGCAGCGTTTGCAAGAGCCTGGCGCTCCTCCTCCATCTTCTTCGCGACCTCGCGATCCTTGGCGGCCTGCACGTCCTCGGCGCTAGCGTCGGCAGAGGGATGCAGCGGGGGCTGTGTGGCCGGAGGTGGAGTAGCCATGGGCGCAAGGCAATTGACGGCGGCTACTAGGGTTTGGCGGAAGCGAGAGGTCACGGGACCGTGACGTCTCTTGATACAATGATAGAGGAATTGTCACGCAGAATATGTGTTGTATTCCAGAGGGGACACACGATTACATATATGTGACCCAAACCACAAGATAGCCTCACTAGCTTATAGCAACAGAACTAGGAGAGGAATCATGGGAGGGCTGCGTGAGGATTCCTGAGATCTCGGCAAAACAACCAACAAGGAGTTGTGCCAGATCAGGAACAGAGATCCACGGTCAGCTAATGACCGGATCTACAAGGCCCACGGTCAGCTAATGACCAAGACCATAAAGCTAAAAACATAATAAATACATTTGCTAACAGCGGGCACCAAGCTGCACATGACATCGGCGTTCCATCCCCAATCCGATGGGCAAACGGCGGCTGCAAACAAGGTCGTCATCATGTACCTCCGCTGCCTCACTGGTGATCATCCCCGACAGTGGGTGCGTTGGGTTCAACACCGCGTACCAGACGACACTCGAGGACATGCCTTTCAAGATCGTCTATGGCCGCGACCTGCCCACTATCTGTTCCTATGAGCCAGGGGAAACAAGGGTCGCAGCTGTGGCCAAGTCCATGGCAGAGCGGGGTGAGCTGCTCGCCAACATCCGCTACCGCCTCGAGCAGGCCAGGCGGTGCACAAGATCTACTACGACAAGATCCACAAAGAGACCCGACACGCCGTGGGTGACTGGGTCTGGCTCAGCCTCCGTCAATGTGCAGCGGCCTCCCTCCAAGCTCCGACGCCAGGGAAGCTGAAGCCTCATTTCTACGGCCCGTACCGCATTGCCACCATCATCAACGACGTCACCTACCGCCAGGAGCTGCTGGCATGCGCGCGCATGCAGGATGTGTTCCACGTCGGCCTATTGAAGAAGTTCATCGGCGCGCCTCCAACGACCGCACCGGGCCTGCCTTCGATCCACCACGGGGCGGCCGTTCCGAAGCCCGAGCCCGTGGCGTGCGCCAGATCCTCGTCCATTGGAAGGGCGAACCTGCTTCATCAGCTTCATGAGAGGACATCGTCAGCTTCGGCAACCGCTACCCCCCACTTCCAGCTTGAGGACGAGTTGCTCGTCGAGGAGAGAGATGTCATGTGGGGCCGCGTGTACCAATGACATGGCAGCACGAAGGGCGCCAACGAGGCCTCAACAGACGGCATGGAGCGCCAGGAGCGGCCATCGCTGTAACATCCCAAAAATTTACTAAAATAAATCATGCGCTAAGGTTGTTTTTCGTCATTGAACTCGACTCCCCCTTTAAACCCTGAACCCTAGTCCCGGAATTTTCTCCTGATCAACCCGACACCCGATTTCAACGCACGTCCCATCCATTTCCCATCCAGCGCGACGCGTCGCGTCCGACCGCCGCGAATCTCTCCCTCTTTCTCCTTTTTCCTCCCTCCTCCCTGGCGCGCACCCGACCGCGCAAGCCGCCCGCTGGCTCGCGCACTCCGCAATCGCAGCCGGCGCGTGCCCGCTTTTTCCCCTCCCTCTTTTTCTCTCTCCCCTCTTTTTCTTTTCCTTTTTCTATTTTTTTCCTTTCTTTTCTTTTCCTTCTTCTCTCTCCCTCTGCCCGCGCGCACGCCGGGGCTGACTCCCTCTCCTCTCATCCTTCCCCGAGCGCTCGGGCCCTCCCTTCTTCCCAGGCGCCACCCACGGCCGCTCCCCTCTCTGCCGCGCGGCCCACCGCGCCACCCCTCCCTGCTCGGCCACTCCGCTCCGCGCCTCCTGCTCGGGCCCGCTCGGCCAGCGTGGCACGCGCGCCGCCCAGCCCGACATGGCCGTGCGCGACCGCGCACCCGCGCACACGGCTGCTCGGCGCGCCGAGTCCCGTGACGGCCACGCCGCCCACGGCCGCAGGCCAGCGCGCGTGAGCAACGCCCGCCAGACCGCCTCTCCGCGCGGCGCCGGCTCACGCCCCCGCCGCCGGTCCCGCTCGACCAGTACCTTACACACCTCTAGTCACTACCGCCCCGCCGCTCGACGCGTCACGTCGCCGGCCGCACCGCCTGCGAACGGCTGCTGCCTGGACGAGGCGTCGTGTCACCTCGCCAGCGCACACCCCGCCACTGTCACCGTTGACGCCGCACAGCGCCGGCGACCTCGGAACAGCGCCGCCTGCGCACGGTCGCCGCTTGCCCGAGGCGTCGTGTCGCCTCGCCACCGCCCAGCTGCCGCCGCCCCCGCTACGCGCCGAGCCACCGCCATTAAAGCCGGTCGCGGAGTCCGCCGGCCCGCCACCGCCGCACCCTCGCCTCCACCGCCTTAGCCGCCTATAAAAAGGGCCAAGGGGCACCTCCGAGCTCCGCACCCACCACCCCGACCTCACTGACCTCCACGGCCCTCCTCTCCTCAGCTGCAGCGTCGCCCCGCCGGACTCCGGTGGCCGCCGCCGCTCGCTCTCGAAGACCCGCCGCCTCTCTCCACCTCAAGTCAAGCCAGGTGGGGGAATCAAGCCGCCGTGCCCCCCCTGCTCCTTTTCCCCCTCACCCTGGTCACCGTCGTGGCCCAGAGCGGCCGAATCGGCCGCCGCCGACGAGCGCCTCCCCCTCCCCTGTTTCCCAGTGCGGGGGAAGGGAGAAGACAGGGCAATATGCCCAAAACCCCCTAACTTTTCCCCTATTCAGTAAAGAAACCCCCCACCACTTGACCTTTTTGTAAAAGAAACCCTAGCCTTTATTATATTTCAAAGCAGACCCTCCCACCTTATGAAAATGTTTATAAATAAGCCCCTGACTCTTTTAGATTAACCCAAGTAATTTCTAAAATACAAACCAAGCCCCTGCCTTCTTAAATTTAATTACAATTAGGCCCCTGGACCCTAATTAAACCCAACCCTTTATGTAACCTATCTTTTCATGCGCCAAACGACCTCGGATCAACCTAAAATTTTACCACGCCTCTCATAACATAGTTTTGACCATGCCATTAGGAACACACCCAAAAATATTACTCCATGCCCTATATCTTATGTGTTCCCGATTCGAGCTCGACGATAAATCTTTATTTTCTGTGTATTGATTGTGTGCTTGTTTGTATGCGCTGTAGACCACGGAGTGAACGAAGGAGAGCCCGTTGACGAGCAGTGCTGTGAGCAGGTGAACGAGGACCCGTTCGCAACCCCGAGCCCGAAGGACAGGACATCCCAGAAAGCTTTGGAGACGGCAAGTTCAATCCCATCCTTTGATGCATGTTTCTGTCCTAGTTTTTATAAAACACAACCCAATGGCTTACTTTATAAAATTGCATATGTTTTACTTGCATAAAAACACGGTTGGATAGCCACCCCTTGATTTGTGATGACCATTCCTTGACCACCTAGATTAATGTCTGATTTTGCTTGGACGTTAATCGATATTAGAATGCTTAGGACTTTACTCATAATATGATTTATTTTTATAAAGAAAATGTGTGCGTATGTGGGATGGGATAAAAGTGGTGTTTTGAAAAGAAAGTCCAGACGGGATGGATGGCATTTCTACAGATTTGTCATTTGATGTGCTCATGCCAATGTGGCAGGGCAAAGAAGGGAGATATCCATCTTGTCGTGTTTAAGGACCGAGTTGGTGTGTCATCTCACCTAACTCCACTCTCGTGCAAACCACTCGACCGTTGAATGGGCAACAGCTTAGCATAAATCCCACTAGTTAATTTGATAGCCATCAGGAGAGCTGAGAGCAACGGGTGACTAAGGAAAAGGGATAAGCCCCGAGTGACTTATGCCTGGTTATACCTAAGTGAACGGTCGATGACCCCTTGGTGCATCCCGTGATGGCTAGTCAGGTCTAGCTAAGGTGGGTAATGGCTATGTCGGGATCTACACCGACACTTCGGTGCTCGTGTTGTGGTACCCGCTTGTGGGTAAAGTTGCACACCTCTGCAGAGTTAAGAATCTATTCGAATAGTCCGTGCCCACGGTATTGGGCGAGTTACGGTGTGGTCACATAACTAGTGTTTCTTTGGGGATGGGTTAGCGTGAGTTGTTTTGGAACTGTGTCCGGCAGTTGTGCCGTGTGCTACGATGGACGGGGAGTCCGGTAGCAGTTAAAACTTGAACTTCGTGTTACTCATTACAAAAACTGATTTCTGAAATGTTTTCTACTAAATAAACCCTTGCATAAAATTTAGCTTTCGACAAATTAAACCGTAACCTCACCCTTGTTTTACCTGTGCATATTTTTCTGATGTAACCCCCCCCGTGGGTGTGGTTGGACTTGCTGAGTACGTTTGTACTCACCCCATTCTTACTTTTTATAGAAGAAGACCCAAACTTCGTACCAGACGACGCCGAGTAGGGTTATCGTTCTACACCCAACCTTGCCTATGGAACCAGCCCTGTTCGAGATGTTTTCGCTGACGCAGTACTCTGAGCCCGAGCTAGACCCCATGTGGGTTGCGGTCTGGTGTTATGTTGTAGCCTGGTTACTTATTATCATTATCTGTATCGAGTGTCCTCCAAGGTTTGTACAGTTATGAACCATCTGATGTAATAAATGTGGCATCAGCCTCCTGGGACTGGTGTTTTGTATCACATTTAAGTCTTCTCTTATGATGGGACGCTTCAATCGCCCACAGCAGAAGGCACAGAAGGCGCGGGAGGCTTGCAGCGGTTAGCGCCATCTAGTGGCTAAGTTAGGAATTAGGAGCGAGTTTAGGGATTGGTTTCCTCGTGTTAGCCGGCCAAGGCCTATTTAAAAGGATGTACTGCTACTGATTTGGGTTAAGCAAGATCAATCTACCTCCCAAACCCCAACTCTCTACTCTTAATCTCACCCCCTTTGTAGCGAAAATGGCCTCTCATGCCATATTTCAATATAATGTTTTGGTGATTGATATAGACAACACAACACTTGGACTAATATGATTGTTAAGATGACCATTCTCAGGCTTTTAGGTTCAAGTGATGACAAAGAGAAGATAGGCGTAGCTAGGCCCGAAGGGCCGCACCTACGGTTAAACCGATGATGAGCAAATTGCACTCATCGGTGCAATGAACACAGAAGCTGCGAGCTAGGGTTTGGCACCGGATTAACCGGCGTTGGGTGTTTTACACTCACCGGTGTAATGGACTTGGAGGCCGAAGAAGTAGCAAGAGTTTTACAGGCACCGGTTAAACCGGCGATCAAGGCAAAGTGAACATCGGTGTAGTTGTCCAGAGAGTTGGTTTTCGGGAACTTTGGGACAGTTACATGCACCGGTTAAACCGGCGATGAAGATACATTCACCGGTTGATTACGTCGGTTGATTAAGGTAGCCGTTGAAGTATAACGGCTAGTCGGAAAAAAGTGCTCACCGGTTAAACCGGTGAAGACACAAAGTGGATCATCGGTTTAACCGGTGATAGCGCTTTTTGTCAGCCACTTTTCCAACGGCTCTTTTGGGGTGTGTGGGCTATATATACCCCCCAAGGCCGGTTGCTGCATAAGGTTGGACGCCAGAAAAGTTGAAGGAAGTGTTGTCCAAGCAAACTAACATCTCCAACCATCCTAGCAAAGTTTAGTGTCATATCTAACTTGTGAGAATCTGAGAGAGTGCTTTGTGCACTTGTATAGGGATTAGTTCTTGCGAGAGCTCCCTTGAGCAAAGTCTTGTTGCGGCAAGCAATTGTATACTCATCGTGTGACCCTCCAACTTGGTGTGGAGAGGCAACGACACTTTGTGCGGGGAAGGAGACCCCTCTTGGTGAGAAGCTCCAATAGTGATGACGGTGCCGTTGGTGACGCTTTGAGAGAGACGGTGGCGGTGGCCTTGTCTTGGTGACTTGGCGCCACTTAGCCTTTGTTTGCCGGAAGCCTTGGTGGCGAACGCAAGACGGTGATCAAGCGAAGAGACTTGGCATCACACTTCTTGTTGGACAAGTGGCCGTGGACGTAGGGAGGGACTTGGTGTCCTAACCGAACCACGTTAAATCGTGTGTCTTGGTGTCTTCACGGGAGTTTGCATATTCTCTCCCTTACCTCTTTACTCACCGTATTACGTTTCCGCATTTACTCTATCTTGTGTGCCTTTACTTTCCTAGTTAGTTTGATTAGGATTGGCTATAGGTTGCAAGTCTTTTAGGGGTAAGTAGAGAGTAGCATAGATAAACCTTAGTCATAACTAGCATGTGTAGGACGTGTTAGGTTTATCTTATGCAAATAGATTGAGCCCTAAGTTAGAAAGCGATTAGCGACCCTATTCACACCCTCCCCTCTAGGGTCGGACACCCCGGCGATCCTTACACCCTTCAACATTGGGCTGCCAGGGAAGGACCCCGGCGCCATTACCGGCCGAGGCTACGAACTACGCAGCCGAGGTCCCGCCGTCTTGGGCATTGACGCCCTTGACATCAACACTGTCAAGTGGAACTTATTACGAGGTTGCTCATTGTCTTGAGGTAAGGGTCTGTTTGGATTGGAGGTTTTTCAAAGGAATTTCACGGGAGTTCACTTCCTTTTTTTGCTGACGTCATGCACCATTTGGAACGGAGGATTCGACCTCATCGTTCCTCTGGAAAGGCTTGCCTTCATTCATAGAACACAGGCATCTAAACATCCACTCGAAACCAAAGTTTTCGCTGAAGCCTAAGGCGCACTCGCGCATGAGAGAAGCAGAACAGATAGAGGCGCAGGAAGATGAAAGAAGTGGCAGAAAAAGCAACAAGCATATCGAACTAATTTCTACAAATCAAGCCTGTTTTGCAAACAAGAATCAAAATTCAGGAGAAATCGAGCCCATTTTCGCAAAATACGAATCAGAGTACAAGAGAATCAAAAATAGTTCAACGCACTGCAAGCAAGAACAAGTCAAACAGATTTCACGCTGGCAAGGCAGTGCGACAGCACAGAAGACCCTTGCCACTCAGCGACCTTCCCAGCTCGCTGTCGTCCATTGTGCAGCTTGCGTGACATCTAGGATGTAGCGCTCAGTAGTCACCACCTAAAGCAGCTAGCCCTTCTTGCTTCCATCAATTCGCCCATATAAGGATCAGGCGTGGTGGTTCTTATCCATAATGATGAACCAAGGAACAGATAAGAATAATGCTTTGTAGCTAGACTGAGTTCATGGACCAAGGGGGCCAACTGTAAAAGCCTCCCTGTATGTAAAATATACTCTCAAGTGCACGTTCAACTCCATTATTCGTGTATCTTTTATTACGTGCTACTAATAGTTTCTTGATTATTTCTGTCTTAAAGATTCCTGTGTTCCAAACACCACTTCCTAGTCTTTTCCTGCATTTTCCAAACCTCTGTTTTGACCCATCATTTCTATTCCTTTCCTATGTTTTTCCCCATTCCTCTATTTTGTATTCCTCCATTCCAAACAGACCTAAACTGTTAAAGTTCAGAACATATCTCGGCCCAAATACTTTATTTTAGAAAGTACGACCCATAACTGCAATGTTCTTCAGGAATATAAAAGCAGCAGCTCGTTACCAAAATGTCAAACATTACTTGACATTTTCAGAAAGGATAAGGATAAAGGACACCAAGGTTACCTCTAGGAATAGACCAGTAGAAAAACCTTGTTGTAGTGGATTACCAAATGGACTCCCCCCATTAATAGCATCACGGATTCTGTCATTGAAACTGCAAATATGGTAGTGGTACTGGGTATTGTTATGTAGGGAAAAAAGAAGAAAGTAAATGCACAAGGACACCAAGAGAAAGTTTCCAAGAGTAGTTATTTACTACATAAACTTCACTAAGATGTTTCTTCAAAGAGTTGAGACTTTAATTTCCTTTTCCATTCCAGTTGCTGATTGTAAAAAAAAAAGACTAAATTTTTTTTCTGCACATCCAACAAGACCGGATGGTTTGCAGATAGGAATTAAAATAATATGCACACTCAAGTTAGTTAAAATTTGATATGGTAGATAGCAGGATTAGAGGCTACCCGCCCTCACGTTGGAGGCTCTGGGAAGTATTTGGTTCTAATCTTGCTTGTTCTTCATTGATACAAGATAGTCTCTTTTATAGAGACGACTGACTTGACCCCTAAGCAATATGACTTGACCCCTAAGCAATATCCTAACCGAATCAATCCATTTTATCTCTTTCCTAATGAACCAAATTAACCTAATCAAATAGGATTCGGCACTGTTCACGCACGCGCTACAGTACTCGTGGGTCTAGATCGGCCCATAACACTTCTCACGCGTTTTTCTTCCTCCTTCTCTCATATGTGCGGCCCACAAATGAGTCCACAACACTTCCGCTCTCCTTTCGAAACAGCTCGTCCTCGAGCTGAAATGATGGATAGCGCTCCTTGAACGACTCCAAGGGCTCCCAAGTCGTGTCGGCCGCTGGAAGGCCGAGCCACTGCACCGAAAGCTCCCACACGCCACGGTTGAGCCTTGCGCGCAGCACCTTCTGAGGAGTAGGGACAGCCCGGCCGTGGTCGATCGGCGGTAGTGGTACTGGTGCAATAGGAGGATCGCCCACATGCTTCTTGAGGAAGACCACATGGAAGACGTTGTGGATGCGGGCCGAAGCTGGAAGCTGTAGACGGTAGGCGACGTCCCCAATGCGCTCCACAACCTGAAAGGGGCCATAGAACTTGTGTGCCAGCTTGGCAGCCGCACTGGATGTAATGCCCGCCGCAGCCCGATGGTTGAGGCGTAACCATACCCAATCTCCGACAACAAACTCCTCGAAACGACGAGAGCGGTCAGCCGTCTCCTTCATGATGTCTTGGGCTTGGTGAAGGCGATCACGAATGTCGGTGAGGAAGACGTCACGCTCATAGAGCTGGCGGTCCAGGGCCATGCTCTTCTCACCGAAAGAGCACTTAGACCGCTTCAACACCAGCCCGTGCGCCCGGAGGGTGTCGAAGACGGCACGGACGTGTTGCAGATGCTCGCTCCATGTCTTACTGTAGATGAGGATGTCGTCGAAGAAGACAAGAACGAAGCGACGGAGAAAAGGGCGCAGTACCTCATTGATGAGCGCCTGGAACGTGGACGGCGCGTTTGTGAGGCCGAAGGGCATCACCAGGAACTCGAAGTGGCCATGATGGGTCCGGAAGGCCGTTTTGTCGATGTCGGCGGCGAACATCCGGACCTGGTGGTAGCCGCTACTCAGGTCGAGCTTGGTGAAGAATACGGCGCCGCGTAGCTCGTCCAAGAGTTCGTCGACGATAGGGATGGGGAACATGTCGCGGACGGTGACGGCATTGAGGGCGCGGTAGTCGACGCAGAATCGCCATGCCCCGTCCTTCTTGCACACCAGCAAGACCGGGGAGGAGAACGCGGACGTGCTGGGGCGTATGATGCCTTGCCGCAGCATGTCCGCACATTGGCGCTCGATCTCGTCCTTCAGCAGCTGGGGGTATCTGTACGGTCGAACCGCCACTGGAGCCGTCCCGGGTAGCAGGTGAATGTGGTGGTCGAAGCTGCGGCTCGGTGGGAGAGTTGTCGGCGGCTCGAAGAGGTCGGCAAACGAGTCGAGGAGGAGCTAGAGGTAGTCGATCGCCGCCACGGCCGCAGCAAGGCGCGGTCTAGAAGGAGCGCCCTTGCCCACGAGGCGCACCCGTCGGCCGCCGTTCCAGAAGGATAGGCGCTGGCGCGCGCAGTCCCAGTTGAAGGAGCCGAGGGAGCGCAGCCAACGGTACCCCAAGACCAGCTCGTAGCCCTCCAGTGGGATGACGAAGAAGTCAATGTTGAAGGGTTCGCCGCCGATGATGACGCGGACCGCACGGCAAACCCCGGATGATTGCAGCCGCTCGCCGTTGGCTACTTTGACGTGGACGCCGCTCAAGGGCTCTGGAGATATGCCCAGGCGGTCTGCTGTGGATGACGCCATGAAAGTGTGCGTGGATCCCGAGTCGACCAGGGCGGTGATGGGGACGCCTGCGATGTCGGTCTCGAGGAGGAAGGTGTCGGTGCTGCCGAGGCCCGTCATGGCGCACATGGACACCTCGACGGCCGGCTCGGAGTCGTTGTCGGAGGCATCGTCTTCCAGGGGGGAGTCTTCGGATATCTCAATGGTGTAGACCCCCTTGCCCTTGCACACCTTGTGCCCGGGAGAGCTTCTCGGGGCAGTTGAAGCACAGGCCGCGAGTGCGGCGATCGTCCATCTCCTCTGCGGACAGCCGCCAGAAGCGTGTAAACGGCGGGGCCGCTGGCGAAGGATCTGGCGGCGGTGGAGGGACGGCCGTGGACGCAGAGGGTGCCGGCCGATGCTGGGAGGTCGCCGCGGACGCTGGGGCGGCCGGCGACGCCGCTGCTGACGATGATCTGGAACTCCGGGGAGGAGGGCGCCACGCAGATAGCGACTCCGTGGCGATCGAAGTCGAACGCCGCTCGTATACCCGAGCGAGATTCATGGCGTCCTCGAGGTGCTCTGGGTGCTGCATCTCCACATCGATCTGCAGTGTGCCGCCCAAACCGGCCATAAACAGGTCGGGCTGCTGCCGTTCGAAGACGTCGTCGCAGCGGTCGAGTTGAGTGAGGAACTGGTCGATGAAGTTGACGACCGTACCCGTCCGGCGGAGCTGGGCCAGTTCGCCGAGGGGGTTGCTGCGGATGGATGGCCCGATTCGACGGTTGATGGCCTGAACGAACTCCGACCACGATGGAACGCCGCGATTACGCTCCAGCCGAAAGTACCATCGGGCGGCTGCCTCGTGGAGGTAGAAGGATGCCGTCCAGGTCTTGTTCTCCTCCGGGGTGCGATAGGCTTGGAAGCACTGCTCGCATTTCTGCAGCCAGATTGCCGGATCGTCCTTGCCGTAGTAGTCGGGGAACTTGAGCTTGTGCGCGGGCGATGGGTGGGGGGATGGCGGATCAGATCCCGAGGCCTCGAACTGGTTTGTGGGAAACTTCTCCAGGACCCGGGTTTGGATCCGATTGACGGCTACGTCCAGTGCTGAATACTGGTTCTTGACTTGGCCGATCTCATGGGTGTTGAGCTCGACCGCGCGGAGGAGGTCGTCGAGCTTGGTGCTAATGTCCGCCGGAACCTGTGCGTCGGCCATGGCGGACAGAGGTGGCGCCGGGTGAGGAAGTCTCTGATCCGGCGGCTGCGAGGGCAAGAGAGCGGCGGCTAGGGTTGGGATTGAGGATTGCGGAGGAAGATGGGACGGCTGCTGCCGCGGTGCTACAGTACCGCGGGTACTATTCACGAGATGGCGGCTAGGGTTGGTGGTGGGGTTGGAGGCGCAGGATTGGAGGATCGTGATACCAGATGATATGGTAGATAGCAGGATTAGAGGCTACCCGCCCTCGCGTTGGAGGCTCTGGGAAGTATTTGGTTCTAATTTTGCTTGTTCTTCATTGATACAAGATAGTCTCTTTTATAGAGACGACTGACTTGACCCCTAAGCAATATCCTAACCGAATCAATCAATCTTATCTCTTTCCTAATAAACCAAATTAACCTAATCAAATAGGATTCGGCACTGTTCACGCACGCGCTACAGTACTCGTGGGCCTAGATCGGCCCATAACACTTCTCACGCGTTTTTCTTCCTCCTCTCATATGTGCGGCCCACAAATGAGTCCACAACAAAATTAGACTTACCTACCAATCCCTGTGCCACTCATATTAAGCTGGGATCCATTTATCCCACGTTTATTTTGTGCGACTTCACCAAAGTCCCATCCTTCACCATACCTGTCACGGTGTCAATGTCTTATCAGTTCAATACACAGCAGGATTGTGCCCGTTTTTATGAAAACTGGTTGCACATCTTGGTGCTTACAAGTATATCTTTGAACCATCCACGCCATGTTCATCTATTGTAAGGCTCTGAAGAGCAGATGTTGCTCTCATCTGCTTTCAGCAACCATAAGAGTTCTCAAGCACAAAGTACAACAGACATAATTACAAAAAAAAAAGTTGAAATTCAACCAGCAACAACAATAATGTTCAATAATATGGACACATGCAACAAACAGCTAGTAACCTTTGGTTTACTGAATACCACAAAGTGATTATTTTCCCAGCTCAAATTTCTATTTCTTTCCAGTTGTGGTGGTAGACTGGTAAGAATCAGAAAGTCACACATAAAAATTGAAAAAAAAAATTCTAGAATAATATGCACTGTTACAAAGTTTAGATTTCTGGTATTAACAATCCATCGAGATATTGTTCGACTCTGGATAATTACTAAAAAGAAGTACTCTCCAAATTAACTGACATGCTAAACACATATTACTAAATACCCTAAAGCTAAATATATCCACCACCTAAAGCCGTGAGAAGATATTAAATTCAGAAACCAAATACAGAGGTTGCAAATGAAGCCCTACTCTCTGTTTTTGTTTGTGCATCTTGTAGACAGAGACTGAGGTGAGATTCGGTAAAGAATAAAGGTTCAACTAGATCAACCATTACAGGGGAGTTAATATGCCCAAATAAGAGGTTGGAAGGAAACTAATTAAAAATTTAGAAGCAGCCAAAAAACACCTTTGGGCACCTAGCTGTTACTAAAAGAAATGATAATGAACTAAAATTCTAATATTGAAATATGAAAAGGATTAATGCAAGACTTGTACTAGAGCATGGGGATGAAATAAAAAGAGATTCTGTTTTCAACCACCAAATCCCCATGTTATTTAATTTGGCCATTAGGTGTATTTACTTACCATTGTCTTTTTCATGATATGTCCCATAAGATCAAATCTGAACCCATCAACCTATGGTGAAAGTTATCATAAGATCATAAATAATGGAGAATAATAAGCTGTGATATTAAAAGACATGCATCCACCAACATGAAACAATTTAGCCAAAAAGGAAAGAAAGAACCAACTATATTTTCTGTGAGTTTAACTATCTATAATCTCTGATGGAATCATTAAGTTTTGAAAGAACCATATCATAATTATGAAATGCCTATAATTGTAATGTAACTATTACAACTCACTTTGTAATTTACTGCCCAATTCAGAAGGTCATCCACGATTAATCTATCAACCATGAAATGCTCGCTTGCTGTATTGTTCACGGCTGCGCTGTTCTCAATCTGACCATTAGTATCCCTTCTAAGGTAGTATCCAGGTACAATCTGCAAATGTCCAGTATAAACAATAAGATAGATTAGGATGCATATGGAATGTCCAAAGAACAAATAATTTTGATTTTTATGCCCAGAAATGGATAAACGACTTTGATTTTAATCAGCAAGTGTATATATTTGAACTACAAACATTTTATGGGCTAAGGAACAAAGATATCAAGGGGCAACAAATTCAATCACTGCTGTTTCCTAGATATAATTGTAGTTCAACAATTCGTTTCATTTGGTACACAAAAAAGCATCATGGTAAAACAGTCCTCGGCACAATTGATAAGCCAGTGAAACATTGTGGAATATTTAATATATTTTTTTTCTCGAATACGTAGGAGAGCTGCATATCGTTGCATTAAGAAGAATGTTCAATATATATTGGTCTAATTTTCTTCTAAACAAGGGTCAATAGATGGATAGTGATTCGAACTGGTGACCACAAATTTGGATTACATAATTGGCAGACCGACTGATCCACAGGTAAAGTAAAAAATTCTGAGAATCGCAAAAGTTCACACATGCATGTTCATCACAAAATAAAATGTGATAATTTAAAAGAAGTAACAGGTATTCATGAAAGCAATTAATCAATTTAATTCATGTAGTCCTTAGTATTGTGTTAGTCACATGAAGATATTACTTGCCAACGTAGATTTCATCTAACATATTAATGCACAACAACCAGATCAAGTGCTTCAAGGTATATCAGGCAAAAGGAGAAGATATACCAAACCCACTCAAAAGAGAATTAAATTTCAGGAAACGGACTAATTATAGAAATCAGGGAATTGCAGCTATATATTGCATGTTCAGGAATATTCCAATTCTTTGCTCTAATATTCATTGTTAAAAAGAAGTCTCCAAAGAATTAGTTACAAGAAGTAACTTCGATTGGACATTGGTTCTATATGCTGTTGAGTGGACAAGTTTCCATGAAACAATAGCATATGCATTTAACTCTACAAACCAGAAAGGACATAGGTACATATATAGAATAAACATCAAGCTGCTGTTTCTAACTCGAATGGCTAGGAAAAAATATAACTAAAAGCTGAGACAACCTTGTCAAGCACCGAAGTGGTGGCAGAAGGGCCACTTGAGTATAAATGATTGTATACAACATCCATGACAACACGAAGACCTAAGTGATTCAGGGCCTGCAGCAAGATTTATCAGAAAGATACCTGTTATCCTGGACACAGCTGGTTAAATTAAGGACACCTGCTACTCAGATCATTACACTAAAGCAACAGGCTGGGTGCTGAAAGTTGCTGCACGTTTATGTATCAAAATAGGGTTAAAAGCACAAGCACACCTGGACCATCTGTCGGTATTCAATAATACGATTTGGACCATCTGGGTTACTTGCATAGCTTCCTTTCGGAACTCCCCAAAGCACAGGGTTATATCTTTAGTTGCATGTGGCCATGTTTAGAATAATTTATGACACATCAGTATATTGTGAATCTTTGTCAGGAAAGAAACAACGAAGCAAAAAAATGAATACCCCCAATTATAAGGGTCCTCTTCCTGAATAGCTACAACTGCATCTTGTTGTAAATCTGATCCTGGAGGGAGTTTTGACAGCTCAGCCTCATCTGCCATAGTAGATGAAGTCCCCAAGTTACTTGAAAAGGAATAATCAAATGAAATGAACTAAAGGTGCATAAGATGTAAGTGACAGAGTTTAGTTTAATCAACCACTGAAACATATATACTGAATAAGAAAAACAAAACATAGCTGGAACTACATTGAACTCTGAAGATATGCAAATACCTGGCACCATAAATTTTATGATGTCAATGTATTCCAGATATTCTATATCAGATTGAAAGTGGATTGTTTCCATGCGTATTGTAGAGTTTCAAAGTAAATAAAAAGCATGTAAGTTACAAAATTATGTTTTTTTAAAGAACAGGTTAATGTCTTTTACTGGTAAAATATACAGAAAGAATGAGTCTTTACCAACAAATTTCCAATTGTTCTTAATGTCATCAACACCTCCAAATTGAAAGCTTGGCAACAAATGCACATGAGTCAAACCAGCATCAGACAGTTTCCTTAGGTGTCGTATTCCTGCTGTATCCTGTATCACAAGTTGCAGAATGCAGATAAGGTGAAAGCTGATGAAATAAGGTCATGAAATATATTACTCTCCTAGTAAATCAACTGTGAACAACCTGACATGTAAATGCGCAGAATCCTCCTCGAGAATGACAGTCCACGGTGCTATCATGGGCACTGTAACAAAAATGACAGAAAACATAGTGGTAAATTCATAAAAATGAGGGTGCAAAAAATCTCATCAAAGTTACAGCCACAGAACAGCTAACCTGAAATCGCGAATATGCAATTCATATATGCTTATGTCAGAAAAAGAATCAAGCTTTGGCTTTTCCGCCGCCAATTTATCCCATGAAGGTGGCTTCAATGTTTCACTATTAATGTCGACCAACCAAGTCCGTGTTCCATTTGCAGACAGCCTAGTCAAAACAAGATAACATTTATGTCTTCCACTTTCTCTGTGGCTAGTATTGTATTATGAAGTAATCAAAATGCACTTACCCTCTAGCATAAGGATCATCAGCCAAACATTTCTCAACTTGTGATGTAGCTGGATGATATACTGTGACTTCATACAGATAATACCTGTTCTCCCAGTTTTTTGGACCAGTAACACTCCAAACACCATTTGACTCATTGAGTTGCACAGCCTCCAGTAAAGGCCCCACTGGACCATCATAGAAGCTCACACTCACATCCTGCAGCACTATTGAGATACTTTCAATTGAAGTGGAAAATATAGAGGACTAGTGGTAAACTGGTAATAGTAAGATGTTAAAGGATTCCAAGATCCAGAACCTGTGCTGTAGGAGCCCATAGATGCAGACTCACAGCTTTCTCACTGAAAACTGCGCCAAGTGGTCCAGTGTAGGCAAACATGTCATCCAACACGCCAGGTAGTTGCAATGCAGTAAAATCTTGGCTTTTCCCATGACCTATCTTGTAACAATACAGAATTGTCCTCATGAACTGTTTGTCGAGGGGTCTTTACGGAAAGGCAGCCTAGTGTAAAGATTACCATCAAAAGAAGCGACAGCCAGTTGGCATTTCACAAGGCTGGCAACATCAACAGAGCTTGGAACTCTGAAGGCTCTATAGCAGCTGATAAAAGGGAATTTCTCAGTCACCTGAAGCATGTGAAGTGTAGGGCAACATTAGAGTGCTGCTTGAAAATAAAGTACAAAGATGAACAAACATAACAAGCACTGCAGAATAAAGATAATTACAATAACTCAATAATACTCATACACTGGCTGGAAGCCCGCCGTGTTCCAGTTGCAGCTGAACTTTGGAATCATAACCTGCCAAATCAGAAAGGATTGTGACATGCAGACTTTTAACCCTTTATTATTATATTCAATAGACGAAAAGAATCCACAAGTCTATAGATCACCCACCTTCAACAACCCCATTTGACATGCACATTGTAGCACTTCTGCTTGCATATAAGTACAGGGAGGTTTCTTGATCGCTGACATCCCAGGCAATCAGGGACTTGGTGACCCAGTAAGCTCTTGCATCTGACAAAAACTCCTGCAGAAGCAACATCACAGCTAGAGTAAGTACGGCCCAGAAACATGGCATAAAAAATGAAATATTTGGAAATTCTTCACAAGATGGTGATGAAAATGAACTACAGGTATCTTTTTCACAGTAGGCCTGATGATCAGTTGTGATATAGCTGCGTTCTGCTACAACAGGTTAGATAATAGCATGATCTCGAATCAGGTGATTTGACTGGAACTTTTAGATTGCATAATACTTTTCCCGAATTTGGAAACAGCTACAAGAAGTACTCTGTCTAGGCAAAGTGCGTTAAAAAAGTATTTCGTAAAATCTCGTTACAATTCTTTTTTGTCAGCTACAAGAGGGAGGGGCAGCAGCGGCCGCACCTGGGTGGCCTCGGCGACGCCGACGTCAGCGCCGGCGTCCTCCTTCCCCGTCGCCATGGGGGGCCTCGGCGCGGCGTGGAGCACCCTCAGGGTCCCGGGAGCCGCGGCGCGCGCGGAATGCGCCGGCGGCGGAGAGGCCCGCGCTGCGCCTGACCTCCTCGGCGAAGCTGACGACGGGGCGGCGGCGGCGGCGGCGGCGACGCGCGGGGGTGGCGCGAGGGCGAAGGCGGAGCTGGCGTGGAGCAGCATTTGCATTGGCGTTTGGATTCGAGGGAGGGAGAGGAAGGCGGAGAGGCCAGCCTTGTAATAATAACTGATTTATTTATTTATTCACTTATTATGTGATGTTATATAGAAGGGGGAGGAGAAAAGCAGCATGAGTGTTTTTGTTTTTATAATTTGCGTGAAAGTTTCTTTTATTTTTTTGCGGGTTGCGTGAAAGTTTTTGTTTGGCTCATGGGTACCTTGTTGCTTTTTGTCATTTATCTCTTTCTGTTTCTCTTTTATTTCCTTTTTCATTTCTTCATTTGTAGGTATTTTTCTCTGTGTTAATCCACACGCTTGGGTCATCCATTCCTTCTAAGTCTTTTTTTTCAGTTTCTTGCTTTCGTTTATCGGCATTTTGTGCTTTATATATAAGGTCATGGTATCAACTGGGCCAAACGTGAAATCCAAATTTGTTGCCTAGCTAGGGAGGCGGGCTTTAGTATACTTTATTTATGTTTGGAAAAAGCTAAGGAACCACTCGCTGCGCCGCGCGCGACCACTCAGCCCAGCAGGCCGCGTCCAAACCGGCTCATCAACTCGCCCCGACATCCCCTCCCCCATTCCAAATCCGGATCCAGGGTTGTTTCCTCGTCCCGCATCGCCCTGCTCCTACGGGCAAACCGCCGCCGCTCCGCACGGAGGTGCTGCCGGCGGAGGTTGGCGGACCGGCGGGAGGACCCGACGAGAGTTTGCAGAGGCCCCTGCTCGGGTGGATCTCGAGAGGGGAGCAGCGGCGGAGGCGGCTGCGAGGAGTAGCGGCAGAGGCGGCATGGCGGGAACATCCGCCAGCGGCGTTGGAGACGAGGCCCCGCCGGGAGGTGCTGGCCGCGGCGGCACCGGCGGCTTGCATCAAGGTAGGAAGGCGCTTGCGATGCGGGGTCCTAGGCCGACTACCTCCTCCACCTCCGCGGATCCAGGATCCGATGATGACGCAGCGAATGAAGTCGCGGGTCGCCCGCGAACAAGGGCGTCGAGTCGTGGGGGAGGCGCCAACTCCCCGATGAGGGCAGCGCCCGGCACGGCACCACTTCTCCCTGTTGGGAAATCACGGTGACTACTATCTATTCTCCAATTTTTTTCTTCCTAGTTGTTTTGTTTAAGGCAATTTTGTATCAAATTGCGTGGCAACTTTGTATCATTTTTGTGTTTTTTTTTGTTCAAGGAAAACATATAGCACCATGAGACACCAAGAGATTGTCGGAGTAGGTTCTAGTAGACAAGCAAAACCGAAATATTTTACTGGAGCCAAAATTGATTGTTTAGTATTCATTAGAGGCCATAGGAGCAGAGTAGCTGGAGGTTGAGGCAGAACACCAACCACAGTTGCAGGGCAGTTAGAAGGGTTCTTGTATGCGGAGATATAGGTCTGCCCATTTCCTTGAACAGCATAAGATGCAATACTACAGTGAATGGGGTGTCTTGGTTGCGGACAGAGGCCCTGGCTGTGTGCCTGCAACGACTGTGGATACTGCTGCTGGAATTATGATCAGCCTCTGGAAGCAAAATCGTGTTTCCTTGGCCATAAAATGAATGGGCGACTTCATGATGCTTCTGCTGCAGCGAAAATTGAAATCATGATTTCACTGGAAATTGATATGATGCTTCATGATGCTAGATTTATGAGGTTGTTTAGTGTTCGTTAGAAATTGAAATCATGTTTTTACTGGAGCCAAAATTGATTGTTTAGTATTCATTAGAAATTGGAAATCCATAAATATCAGCTATGGTTTTCAGTGGATGAGCATTCATTGTGTGATCATTGGAATCATATTTTTGTTGCATCAGCAGTGATTCTAGCAGCAATATTGGATGACACAGACCTAGGCGTTTATCATATTGACCCGATTTTTACCATAGCCCTACTCTATATGATTCTTGAGAGTAGTCCCAGTTGTGATGCTATCTTGAATAAATTATTTTTGCTTAGTTCTATGATCACGTAGCAACTTGATTTTTGTTTCCAGCAACTTATTCATTCCCTATGTAGCAACTTATTCTGTTTATCATGGGGGGTTATTATTCAACTGGGGGTTATTATTTTCAGAGGATGATTTGTTGACACTAGGACCCACTGAACTCTGTTTTTTTTTCTCTGAACCCACGTAGCAACTTGATTTCTTTTCCAGCAACTTATTCATCCCTTTCACAGCAACTTATTCTGTTTATCATGGGAGTTATTATTTTGTCTGACACATTTTCTTTATGCACTTTTTTTTATAGTATGGCCCAGAAACGCAATATTGAAGCTACTAATATAGCCCCGTCTCCAAAGCGAACAACTAGGGCTACTTCTAGAGCAGACAAGGGTACTTCCAGAGGTAGTGTAGTGAATGATGAAACGACAGAATTTGATGAAGGAAGAAAGCACACAGAGCAGGTATCATTTAGAGCAGAAAAACTATGCTGCATGAATCCTTTTTTTTCTTATGGTTAACTTGTAGTATGTCCGCTCTAGCAGCTTTATACATGAATTATGTGGTAGCTTGTATGAATCTTTTTTTAAGCAGTTTGAATTCATGAATTGTGTGCAAACTCATTAAATGCTTCGTTTCTTCTTTTAGGATATAAGGAAAAAAGGATCAGCGAAAAGACTGAGCAAGATCAATGAAAATCTCAAGGGTAATCAGAAACAGCGAATTGCAAGTGTTGGGTTTGAGGGACTCCTTGAAATCAAGTGCAACATTGTTCCTGAGAAGTTGCCAACTTGGCTAGTTAACAATTTCGACATCAACAAGTCCGAGTCGGTGATCCCATACAAGGGGACAATAAAGGTGGACGATAAAGCTATTAAACAAGTGCTCGGGTTACCAATGGGCCCGAACTCTGCCGTTTATGAAAAGAAGAGTTATTCTATACATTCACTGAGTTCTATCAAGTTTTCGCCCATGAGAATGATCATAAGGCACCATCATTTGTAGAAGTTGAAAAAATGGTTGTCTGGTGAGGGAAAGAATTCAATAGATGACAAATGGTTGAAGGTTTGGCTAATGTTTGCAATTAGCACCTTCTTGTGCCCAACATCAAGCCCAAAGTTGTGAGGGCTTTCCATTCCATTTCAATCACCGAAGAGATTAAAGGATACAACTGGTGCAAACTAGTAGTGGACAGACTCATTAAAGGAATTGCAAAGTTTAAGTCTGGGAAGCGAAAGTTTGTGTCCGGGTGCCTCTTCTTCCTTACCGTATGGACACTAGACTTGTAGCACCTTGTCTTTTTCATTTTTCAGTCTCCCTTTTTCTTTTTTCTCAAGACCTGACTATCCATTTTTTGGTGTTCAATATGCTCTTTTTTGTGCATGCAGATATTGTATCTAGATTCACTTGATGTTGGTGATATTGTTAACAACGACTTGGAAGTAAGAGCCGCTGCGTAGACGGGACAACTCGTCTCCAAAGTCTGCCTCATGGATAAGCTCTCCGAGACTCAGTTCGACATACTACAAGTAAGATTCATGCACGAATATCTTTTTCCTCCAACTTTCTGCATGTGTGGGAATTAGTAACTTTGTAAATATCTTGTATGTGTAAGTAGCAAGTTATACATGTGTTGGATACACATGTATAGAGTCACAGAGTTATACATGCAAAGTTATATACTGCCTTTGTAAACCAGTAACCTTTTTTTATTCACTCATGCACACCTTTTCTCCTCTTTTTTTTGTACAGCTAAAGCCAGAACATTTAAGAACAACGATGATCCCACCAGAAAGGATCCAACAATTCATCGATTCAAACATGCCGGAATCGGTCATTATTGTATGTTTCTGCCCTCCATCCTTTTTTTCTATCATCACGCATCATTTTTCTCCCGTATTTCTCTCATATAATCCAACCATCTTATGTTTTTCGTTGCTGCCTTATGTTTTTGCAAATTTTTTTCTTTTTTGCAGAATCGGGAGGTCCTCAAAAGTGCACTGAGCGAGTTCAGCATTGCAATCAATCAAGCTTTTGTCAACCTTACATAAAAGTTGTGCCAAGGGGTACAACAACAAAAAGCACTTGTAGAAGGAGGTCAAGCAGGCTCCAGTACCTCTAAAGGTACCCGGGAGGTTAGGAGTAAAAGGAAGAACGACATTCTGGAAGAATCACTCGGTGAGATTAGGAGTGATGAAGAAGACTCCAGCAGCGATGAAGATTATGCCAACTTTGACTCTTGCGACACAGAGGGGGACGAAGATGATGAGAACAACGATGGATTTGGAGATGATATCAATTCATCACAAATTGACCCAAGAGCTACTGAGAACGAAGGTAATGACTAACAGCATAGCATATGCTTCTTATAGTTTTGTTTTTCTAACAGAAACATTTCTTTTTCTTTGATAGTGCAAAGCAAGAAGAAGGTTAGATTTGAAGATGTAGATAACGCAAACAAGCAAGATGATGACATAGAGTACAAGTCGATGAAAGGCAATCAAGGTAAATATGTTGACATGATATGTTGGATCAAAACATGTATATTGGTAGCAAGATCAATGGAAATCTCAAGGGTTCTTTATTATTTTATCTTCGCAGGATCTGCCTCTGGAGCTCATGTAAAGATGAGGCCGCTAATAAACAAAGGAATAAAGATGACCACAATGATGGCGGTTCAAATGATGGGGCCAACGACCGAAAGAAGACCAACAAAGCCGAACCAGCCAGCAAACAATCAGGTATGCAACTTGTATTGAAGGCCTCCAACAACTTGTATTGGTTCAGTAGCATATTCTCTTTTTGGAGACAGCAGCAACTTATGTTTTATGTTTTTTTAAGTATCTGCTGAACCATCATCACACGAAGATCAGTCTGGTGATAAATCTAAAGGTGTGTCATGCAAGGATGATGATAAAGGTGCAAAGGACGACGATAAAGCAGCAAAGGATGATGACAAAGCATCAAAGGATGATGTTAGCATCAGAGATGATGGAAAGCAAGGTAAACATACGTTTTTTATCAGTCCAGCAGCAATTTTTGTATCAGTAATTTTTTGGTTGAACCAGCAACTTGGATTGAGTTATTTAGCAACTTATGATTTTGCTTAGCAGCAACTTATGTTTCGATTATTAGCAACTTATATTTGACCACAACATCTTTTTTTTGACAGATTTTGATGAAGCACCATCACCTAAAGATGAGGCTAGTGCCAATTATCAAGGCACACCACGCAGTACGCAATCGGGCACATAATCCAGCTCTGAGTTTAGCGGATTGTCACCGATTACACCAGCAAATCGGTACATGCTTCCGGGAGGTATGACACTACTGGACTTAATGGCTACACCGCCCGATAGGAAGCCTTTGATCTTTGAACCACCTGAGTTCCTCGATGTGCCGCTCGTGCCCAATGAGAAGGAAGTCTTCAATGATATTGTCGAAAAGGAATTTAAAGGAGCGAAGGACACGGTCACAATATACGATGAAATGGATTCTGAATCGAAAGAGCAAGCAAAAAAGTTTGAGGCCAAGCTTCTGGAAGATTTGTTGCAACCCCTGCCTGTGGACAATCTTCCGGAAGAAGTGCCCAAACCCAAGAGAACAAAGAGAAAGGCGGAGCGGTCAGATGTAGTGTCAAGGAAAAAGCTTGCTAGCACAAGAGGGAGAGGCTTGCCACCGGTGGTGCCCAAATCCAATACTGCAAAGGAGCAAGATGAGGGAAAGGTAGAGCCGCTTCCTAGTGCAGCAGCGACCAAAGTGTATGCGAGGAAGTTTCCAGAAAAATCAGTTACCATCCCAAAACAAGCTGAGGTAGCAACTCACGCATGCAAATGTGCCCCATCACATTTTTTTTTGCAAACCAGCAACTTATGCTAATCTGTTTTTTTTGTCTTCATTACATAGACTGCAACCCAAACACTTGGTGATGGGCGCACGGAAGCTATGCATAAATTAGCAGTAGAAAAGGTAATAGCAACCCATGTTTTCTTTTCTTCTCATTTTTTTCATTCCGATATACAGCATGCAAGTGTTGATTTTTGTGCATGTGTATGTGTTCCGATAGCAGCGTGTCGACAACTTGAAGGACAGCTAAGGTTTCAAGGATGCACCCGATGCTCCAAGCTTCTCACTGGGATTTACAGACGATGAGGATTCTCAAGAAATGGACAAGGGTCAACTTGCAATAGAAGATGAATAGTACAGCATCATATGCAGACACACCAGGCACAAAGAGGAGTATGGCAATATACCTTGATCTTATCCCCCCATCTTTTTTTTTCCGCCCATCAGTCATGGAGAAAACCTTTTCTTGTTTGGCAGCACAATATTCTTTGAATCCAAAGAGATAACACTTACAGCACATGAGGTAGCAGCGGGCATGGTTATGGGGAGATCGCTAGGCACCAACGCCATGCATCTCGGGACTTACGTGTTGTCACAGGACCCTAGAAAGAAGAGGACAAAGATAATGTCCACATGGGTGTCGGTAATATCATTTTCCCCCTTTGACCCCTCTGACATCTTTGTGTATCTTATCGTTTTGAAAGTATGCCCCCATGTGCATATCTGAGCATTTTTTGCCATATACTTTTTTTTGCTACAGATCCAAATGATGACAGGGCCCATGAACAGCAACATTATCAAGAACGCTTTTGAGTTTCGCGATTCAAACTATGAAATGGTACAACCTAGTTTGCAAACTTGTGTTGTATGATTATAGCAAATTTTAGCCCATGGAACCCATTGGTAATTGCAATATTACTAAGGAGTAGTTTTCCAATGTCTTTGTTTTCTGATTTGCAAATATTAAGAGTAATGAGTAGTTTGTGATTTGCAACATTCAGAGTTAGGTAGCTTTCTGATAGCAATATTCAAAGTTAGATATTTGTCTAGGTCACAGACTCACAGCATACTACTTCAATTGCTGAACATTGCATATCACTTCCCATTCACAGCGCAATTTTTTGTTTCCCATTATGTTTTTAACCGAATGCAGAACAGAAATTGAATTGGATTAGCATGTTTGCGCAGTTCAGTAGTATTTTTTCTTTTTTTATCAGCAACTCGATTTTCTTTTCCAGCAACTTATTCATCTACTTAGCAGCAACTTATTTTCTATTATCATGTGAGTTATTCAACTGATTTTTCTATAGATACTCTTTCCCATGCACCAAGAGAATATAGCGCAGCCGGGCAACGATGGCCACTGGTTCGCATTTGCTGTAAATATTCCAGATAAGAAGTTTCAAATCATAGACTCTATAAAGAACAGCGACAATGTTGAATTGAGATGGAAAGCCAACCAGTTGCGTGCAAAAGTGATTACCCTATGAAACAAGTACACATCTAAGGTTCAGGGGGTGCAAGATTCCTACCATTTACAACTTCGAGACGCAGTTCATTGAGGGGTACAAGTAATTCAGGATGTAAGCACAAGTCATTCTTATCTTTTTATCCTAAACTGAATTCCAAACTGTAGATATTGTAACTTTTTGTAAGTTTTACATTATCTAACATTTGTCTCTCTTTTTTTGTGCCCTCAATCTCAGTCATGGCTGTGGTCTGTTCACCCTCAAGGCTATAGAGCACTGGGATGGACACAACCTCCCAAATATGATGGAGTTTGATGAAATGAAGTTGAGGAAGTGAGTTCTTCATGTGTGGCTTCATAGCCCGGCCAACAAGCTAGAGAACAAGACTGAACTATTCTCAAAGAAAAAGGAAAAGATGGCAAATCAGTAGACTAGGAGCGGAGTGGGGAAGAGGAGGAGAGATGTGTGTATTTTTCACATGATGCATATACTATAGATGCTCTCATTTTATTTTTAATTGATGCTCAGATATTCTGTAATATACTTGCGACCAGTTCAACGGACAACTTGTATGCAATTTGTGGCTAGTCCAACAGCAACTTGTGATTTTTTCATGATGCATGCACTCTATATATAGATGTTCTCTGTGGTTTTAAACAATGCTCGGATATGATGATCGTTTTTTTACCCCCCACTTTCCTGTGTGAAAAGCAACTTATGTAATATATGGAGGTATCATTTGTGATCAGCAACTTATGTAATATATGGAGGTATTTACAGTGGCAACTTGTGACCATCCCAACAGGCAACTTGTCTGAAGTCAAAACAATAAATTGTGCACAGATCTTTTTTTTGAAATATCAACTTCTGTACATCAGATCTGCACTTTTTTGTGTTTCTATTAACTTAATTCAACATGCAAGCTGCAATTTTCCAATCTTTTTTTATACGCCACCATACACAAAGTTTTATTAAAAGTATATTTATCCATATATATAGCAAGTTTGAAATATACAAAAGCATAAACTATTCATTATTACATCACCACACATAATGCTTTAATAAAATCATAAATCACTAATTGCAGTTTAATAAATTACAAGGAAGTGGAAAAAATGTTAGATGCATCCCCCTGCAACACATCTTGTTTTTTCACGCAGCAGCAACCTCATTTAGTGATTTATCCGAGAGTTCTTTTGTTTGCTTTCTTGCCGACTTGGCGGGGCAAGTTGATGTGGTATGTTCTGTTGAACCACAATAGCCACATGGTGGGTTTTTTGGGAGAAGCAACCCCAACCCCGTCTTGTATCTCTTTGACCTTGGAAGCCCTTGCTTCTTTGTTATTGGTGGTTCCCCAATCACCAGCAACATGCGAGCCTGAAAAGTCAAAACAATTTCAAGTTGTTAGGAGTAATACACACAAGTTGCTAGAACAAGGAGTACAAGTTGCTAGACTGAATGAGTAGAAGTTGCTAGGGGCAAGGAAGTATAAGTTGCTACGTTCAGTTAAGACAATACGCACCAGTAGGCTGTTGTGACAGATTTGGATCCTCACCCCCTCCGGTAGATGAGCTTGTTTTTTGCGCGATTTGTTCTGCGGCCTTGGCGCAGCGGGTTGTTCAATATCAACTTGTTCACACTCCAGTCCCGGAAGAACACTTGACACTCTCCTTTTCCCCAAAGCAACAAGGTTAGATTGTAGGGCACTCACTTGTTTTGATACTATGCCATACCCCTCGTCATCAGCCATAAAAGGTCTCACAATCTTATTAAAGTTTGTGCACATCCTGCTGTAACGTATAACATGCTTCCTGTGGTCTGTAATCTGGGCTTCTTGAAGAGGCACGTTAGCGGCAACTTCCACCCCACTATCAACCACTGGCTCAACTGACCATCGAGGGAGAATGTACCGATCAGGCACCTCGTGGACTGCAAGGGCGTCAAAAACCTTCAATATGTGACAGCAAAGCACTTCATCTCTCTCAAACTTGCAACAAGTGCAGCTATACAAGCCCTCCACCCTGGACGACGTGACCCTGAATGTCCGTGTCCCATACAACAAATCGGGGCAACGCCTGTACGGAACAATATCTATCAAGTCATCCCCTTCAACACGAACAACATAGTAGCTCGAACTTAGCTGCAGCTCGTGTTGAAACACATTGAACAACCTCCTTGTATACGCTTTCTTCATCTGATGCTCCATAGGGTGCCCCGTCAGGTAGCGTGGGACCTTCGTGGCTGTGGCCGCCTCTTGCAAATCTTGCTTGCTGAAAATCATTTGTTGTATCTTCTTATATTGCTGCACAAAGTTGAGTATCGAGTTCTTTGGGTTGACATAGCGCTTCAGGACAACATTGAAGCCTTCACTCCGTGCTGTTGTTTGAAGGAAGGGGAAGAAAAAATGCATGAAATACGCAGGGATCCAACAATGTCTCATGTCATACAAATGTTGGAACCTCTCATCATTGTTGAGCTCATATTTATCCAGAAAAGCCTGCCACTTCTGCTCAAACTCTGCCGGCGTGAAGCTATTGTCAATACAATCCTTGAAGTCATCCGCCAACTCTTGCTTACCATCCCCCTTGCTATCCAAGAAAACACCCATTGTCTTTCTAGCATTTTCCATAATGTGCCAACGGCAATTCCTAGGAACTGAGCTGACAAATACCTCTGCGATAGCAGCCTTCATCGCAATATCTTGATCAGTTATTATATTTGCAGGATCCTTGCCGCCCATTGCTTTCTTGAATTCAGTAAACAGCCAGACAAAACCCTCAGTCTTCTCATTCCTCAGAAAGCCGCAACCCAGCTGGATTGTTATGCCATTCCTGTCAATCCCTGTTAACACAATACAAATTATTAATATTTTTTTCATAGCTGAAGGCTATCAACTGGTGCAGAATAAAGATGGCAACTTATGTGCAACTAGTGTGTCAACTTGTGCTTTCTCAAAGTAGCAAATTGTTCAAAGAGTATACAGCATTATAGTCAGTGTGATAACCAGTATTTTTTCTGGACTCCAATAAATAACAATCAATGAAAACCATCAATGGGCAAACTAGAATTTTTTTTTGCTGGACATACATACCTATGAAAGGAGCACATGGCATGTTGTAGGCATTGGTCAAATAAGTAGTGTCAAAGGACAAACCGTCACTATACAGCTCATAAGTTCTTCTTGCTGCACCATCCACCCAAAACAGATTCTCAACCCTGTCAAACTCATCAAGAGTGTAACTATAATAGAATTCCGGATCTTCCTTCTTCAATTCTTCAAAGTACTCAAGCGTCGCCTTCACATCTTTATCTCTATATTCAGCGCGGTACTCAACACATAAATTTTTAGTATCACCTTCGGTGTATGGACAGTTTTCAATACCTCCATACAACTCAGCCATTATCTGGTAAGCACGAGTTGTCGTGATGCGGCATCCATGGAGCAACTTGATGAACTCTTTCTCTTCAGCTGGTATGTCTCTGTGGGACTTCAAGTATTTTGTGAGGGAGAATTTTCTTAAACGCTCATGGTTGTGCTCCCTTTCAAAGTTCACAACCTCCCAGTGTCCAAGGGATGTCTTCCTCACAATCATGCGAGCTGTGCAGTGCGTCCTATCTACATAATCCCTGCGCCTTTGCCTCACAATATTTTTCTCAGTTATTGGCCCATCATCAGCAACCTTCTCTTTTTTGTTGACCCTAGCCTTCTGGCAAACATAGATATACTTTGTCTTTTCATTGGCCTTCTTCAACTCACGAGATGTGTCGATCCTTATAGAGAAACCTGTATGACGGGCATAGTAATTATAATAGTCTTTGGCAGCATCAGAAGTATTAAAAGACATGCCTACAAAAGGTTCATGCGGAGTGGATAAAACCTCAACATCATCCTCAACATCAACTCCATCTGCGGATGTCTCAGCCGTGGGAACTGTCACACCACCAGATTCAGTCGGGAGCATCTTTGATGCTGAGTTGCTAAGTTGCTGAGTTGCCAGTTCAGGAGGAGCTGAGTTGCTTGGCAGATGAAGGGTTTCATTGGATATTACAGGGAGAGTCAAGTTGCTGCTGGACACATGTGCACCTGCACCACCTGCAACACACATCGGTGGGAAAGCTGCACCAGAAACTTGCTGCAACTCAAGATCTGATGGGGCTGCAAGGAAATCATGCTCTTGTAGTGGTGCAGAATTTAGATAAAAAACCCCACTACAAGTCATATTACACCTAAAAAACACAAATATTAAGTATAAGTTGTCATGCAAGAAAACTCATAATATATATAGGAAGGCACACAAATACTAATTAACACAATACAAGTTTGTTTTTGTAGCCACAAAAAAATGAACACAAATTGCCATAAAAAAACTCAAAATGTAGAAAAGCTGCAGTCTGAGGAAACACAAGTTGCCACAAAAAAATGAACTCAAGTTACCATCTCAGGACTGCAATCCATAAACCTATATGTTCAGAAGAGTCTTGTAAGTGGGCATCCATCCTGTTGATCTATTGGACGAAATTAAGTCCTAATAGTTTATTTACTGATCATTAGTCAAGAGGCACCATCCAAAACTGCTAGCAACTTGTGTGGATTGCAACAAATTTGCACTAATATATAGATGGACATAAAAAATTATCTACAATTCGAAGATCATAGGGAAGATTTGCGCAGATATAGGAGGATTAGATCGAGCAGATGAGAAGGAAAGAGCACTAAAAAAAATTGCAAACCTGCAAGGAAGGAGTTGCAGATCGGGGAGGGAGGACACAAGTCGCGAGGGTCCTGCTGCGGCCGCGGCTGCCCTCCCGTGCGTGTCGGCGAGATGCGGCAAGTCGCGGTGGATGGGGCGATGGGGGGATGCGGCGCGCCGCGGATGCGGCGCGCCGCGGCTGCGGCGGGCGCCTCCCTCCTTCCGGCGCGTGGCCTGGTATTGCGGCGGCTGGACCAGAAAGGGAAAGGAAATGTCTGACCTAGGGATTGCGCGCTGGTGGAAAGGGGCGGGCGCGGGGGGTTGCGCGGTCCCAAAGCGCGCGACACGTCACGCGATTACGCGCTCATGTTTGTATTGCGTGTTTATTTACGCGGGCCGTTTTGATGTTTATATAAAGTTGTAGTCGTTTTGGGTTTCCATATGCTAGCAAGACAGTGGTTCACCCCACTAGTCTCATGTTTGTTCCATGCTAAAAAAAACACAAACAGTTGGGCACCGCCCCGCCCTGCTCACCTTTGATTCGTCCCGGCATTGGCCCTTGTTTGGTTAGGTGGTATTTTTTTCTCCTTTGATCACTAATTAGAGGTATTAAATGAAGTCTAATTACAAAATAACCTCCACAATTATGATACTAAATCATATATTGTAGCTAATAAGGTCTTTGACCGCATGATTAGAGGATGATTAGGAATGGTTACTGTAGCCAATTATGGTGGAACTTGGCTCATTAGGCTAGTCTTAGTGGAGGTTTCATAAATGGTTTCATGACATTAAATATTATAGATTTTACTGACATGACAAGGAGAGAGAAGAATGGAGTTTCATGGGATGTGAGGAGAGTTTCATCACCATAAAACTCATCTAGCACGGTTAAAATGATCAAAGGCTCGTCTTTAGTACTTCATACATATATTCGTCTTTTTTGAAAAAAAAATTCATAGAACTGACCAAACATAGCCTTGGTCTACCTCTCGCTCGCCAGCCGGGTTACCGCCCGCGGCTCCGCTGACGATAGCGCCGCTGTCCCACAAGTTGCTCCTCGATCGTCGGCTCCTGGTTACATATTCAATGGCTAATGAATATTATATTTAATTCTCTGATTATTGGCTTCTAGAGTTTAGTCGCTCTAAAAATGGTTTCTGATCCGATTCTGGCGATACAAATTGATTCTTGTCACATCCAATTCGTGCATCAGCAATACAAATTTGCATGGTTCTTGAACAACACTTCTCATGACTTTTTCACTTTCCTATATGCACAAATCTATGAAATGCAATATCGCAAGTGAAGTGAGTTCTTATAGTACTTCAAATTACGGGATTCTTGTAATACAAATCTATGAATTTTTAGTGGTCTAAAGCAAACGCATCATTTTAACCACGTCCGATAGCAAATTTTGTCTTACTACTGCTCTCTCGCTCTGTCTCTCGAAAGAGAGGAGCAGTCACAACGACACAACGTGATGCTTCCTCAAGATCGAGTTGCCCGATCTCCAGTAGAATAGATCACTTGCCTTAAAAAGAACTGAATAAATTCCTCAAACCAAAAAAAAAACTCTTGCAACTGATTAAGAGTCATGAGTGACGATCATTACGTTACACGGACGGCGTAAACCACGCCGGCGGCGGCCAGCAAGGGTGCCGTCGGAGCCCCTCGACCCTCTCCACGGTGCCGTCTTTGAGGACGTACACGCCGAGGTCCCGCAGCTCATAGCTGCAGTCGCCATCAATGGACGAACGGTGTGATGGGTACCCGTCCCTCTCCAGGCGCAAGGAGGCCTTTCCGAGCTCGTCATCCGTGTAGTAGACGCAGCCGCCCCTGATCCCCGGGTGCTCCTTCGCCGACACGCACACCGAGGTGTTCACCCCCACGAACAGCGCCAAGTCGCCAATGTCCGGCGCCGTCACCCACTGCCGGCGCTCCCCGTCGAACACCCACACCTCGAAGACGGGCGACTCGAGCTGCTCGCGTGGCCAGTAGTGCTCCACCTTGATGGCCTCCTTCTTTGAGTCCTTGAGCACGGCCATCAGCCGCCCGTCCGGCGCCGCCGCGATGTACTTCCGGCGCCGGACGTCCTCGCCGCCGGGCAGCCCTGGCGCGACGGGCGTGCTCGTGAACTCGCCGGTCTCGGCATCGCGGTCCCACGCCTCGACGACGCCGGCGTAGGTTACCGAGTAGAACCGGCCCTCGTGGTGTATCGCGTCCTCGACGCCATCGCGAGAGGGGGCCAGCCTCCACGCGGGGTCGCCGGCCGTCGCGAAGGCCGGGGCGCCGAACTCCCTTGCCAGGATGAGCATGGCGGCGTACCTGCCCGGGCGCGGCGAGGTGGAGAGGACGGCCTTGCGGTAGAACCACTTGCGCATCTGCCATTTGGCCAACGTGAGCGGCGGCCGCCGCTCGCCGTTGGGCAGGCCGCCGAACCGGACCGCCTCGAAGAGGTTGCTGTCGAGGATGTGGGAGCCGCAGGAAGAGAAGAAGGGGATAGTTCCCGTGGCGATGCCCGGCAGCTCCGCCTGCTCGCCGGTGACCGGGTTGGCCATCCGTAGGGTGGCCTGCGCGTCGGCCGTGACGAGCCACCCGTCCGTGGAGCTCAGCACGACGTGGCCGCGCATCGCGGGGTCCGGGGCGCGCCCGGTGCCGGTCTCGCGGCTGGCCGTGGAGAAGAGCGTCATCGCGTCCGTGGTCTCACCGGGGAGGACGAGGCAGGGCGCCTCCGCCTTGTGCCGGAGCAAGGATGTCCCGGCGCCGCCGCAGCCTGCCAAGAAGTTGAGGCGGTCCACGAAGCCGAGGCGGCATTGGATCTCGGCCAGCAGCTCCGGCGGGAGGTCGACGACGCTGGCGCTGGGATCTTGGGCGTTGGGCGTCGTCGGATTCGGCGGGAGGTCGCGCTCGGCGGCGGCCGCCCGCTGCCTCTGCCTCCGTAACCGGCGGCGACGGCGCGAGCCTGCCATGGTTGTTTCAGCGATCGCGATTACCGCACAAATTTGTTGCTCGGCACGTATATATGTGGCGGTTCAGCCCGAGCCCATTCAATCCGCTAGGTAAGACCGAGTAGAATGCGAATTAATCTTCGGCATCTAGTCTTCAATCACCCTGCTATTAAAAAAAAGTTATTCAGAGAATCAGGGCCTGTTTGAGAACACTCCAGCTTCAGAAAAATAAATCCGGAGTAGCAACTCCATATTTTTCAGCTCCACTCCACTCCAGCTTCCGGCGCCGGAAGCAGCAACTGTAACTAGGCAGTGAGCGGTGCTAGGCAGGCAGGGGCGGCGGCAAAAGCAGACAGGGGCGGCGGGAGTCAGTAGCAGGCGCGGCAAGTAAGGCGGCGGCGGGAGGCAGGCGCGGCAGGCAGGGACGATGGCGGTGGGAGGTAGGGGTGGCGGCGGCGGGAGTAATTTTGCCCTTCATGATAACTAAGGGGAAATTTTTGGAAGAGGTCAATATGTCCTTGTCCGTTTGCTTGTTCTTTCCATTAGTTCCTGTCATGTTTATTGTCTTTTCAGTCATTGTCAATCTGCTTATTTGTCTTCCTCACTCTCTGACAGAATACCTGTGTTATGTCATAATCTTTATTAATTATTATTGTCCTACGACGTTGCTGATTTATCTTTGATTAGGATCTAACTGTACCAATGGTGCTATTTTTTAATTGTGATTGACTCTTGGTGCTCAAACGCTAGCCATACTGTCTCTCCAGGCCCGAGGAGGCAGCAACACAAACGGCGAGCTGAGATGACCGATGAACAAAGAAAGAAATTAATAGGAAATAAAGTGAATACCGAGCTATGACCGATCAACAAAGTGAATATAACATTTAGTTTTTTCGAAATTGCAACTTACGTTAGTGTGTATTCACTCTGTTTTGGATTATCTCTCTTTTGTGCGAAACTTAAAAATCTTATTTTGGACTATGGAAACACATATTATTGTGGTTGTTTGTATTTGTATGTCTGAAATGCACCCATAGCGTTAGCACAGGCACTCTACTATGTAGTATAGATATGCGATATGCCTAAAAATTTAATCTTTAATTAATAATTAAACTAGTGCTAAAACAGCATTATTCGTGTACCTACTGCGACGTAGTTTATCAAGGTACTGTACGTGACTTCGTTTATATACTTCATAATTATCAATTAATGATAAAAAAGAAAAACTCGTAAAAAACCATAATCTGGGATTCTGGCGACTCATGCGAAGGTCGGATCGAGCAGCGGAACTCCGCCGACTTTGATGGCCATATATACAACCAACCCGTGCCCCGCCTACTGCCCTAGTCTCGGCCCTCGAAACAGCCATGGCATCCTCGCGCCGCCGCCGCGACCAGCGGCAGAGGCAAAGGCACCGGGCCGCCGAGGCCGTCCGGCGCCACGACATCGTCAAAGCCGTCGTGAAGCTCCTCCCGGCGGAGCTGCACGCCGAGATCCACCGCCGGCTGGACTTCCGCAGGCGCCTCGCCTTCGCCTCGATCTGCGTCGCGACGGGCCACATGTTGAGGCCGGAGCCGCCGTGTCTCTTGACTCTTCCTCCACAGCGACACCGAGGAGAAGGCCACGGTCCTGTCCGTGGCGAAGGAGGCCTCACGAGCAAGGAGGCCTGCGCATGGCCAGGCCACCGGAGAGCGGGCGGATCTGCCGGCCATCACCACCATCCCGTTCCTCAATTTGGTGGGACGCCGATGGTTCTTCCTCGACGTGGAGCCCTTCGTGCAGATCCGGTTCGGAGGCCCTCCCCCGCCGGAGGACAAACACTGGGGGCCGCACCCGCCGAGGACGTACACGCTCACGGTGGCGCAGATGCGCCAGAGCTTCTACCGCAAGGTCGTCCTCTCGGCGCCCCCACGGCCGGGCAGCTACGCCGCCATGCTCATCACGGACAGGCTGATCGGCGCGCCGGCCTTCGCGACGGCGGAGGACCCCGCCTGGAGGATGGCGCGCTCCCCCGACGGCGTCGAGGACGCGATCCACCACGACGGCCGGTTCTACTCCGTCACGTACACCGGCCGCGTCGAAGCGTGGCAACGCAACGACGAGACCGGCGAGTTCACCAGCCAGGTGGTGGCGCCGGCGCTGGCTGCTACTGCTGACGACGAGAAGAAGCACCTGCGGCGCAGGTACCTCGCGGCGTCGACGGACGGACGGCTGATGGCCGTGCTCAAGCACACGGAGGTGGTGGTCGAAGAGGGGCGGTACTCGTACATGAACAAGGTGGTCACGCGCGTCCACTTCGAGGTGCAGGTCCTGGACCAGGCCAACGGGCGGTGGGAGGCGGCGGACATGGGCGGCGCCGCGCTCTTCGTGGGCGTGAACAGCACCGTGTGCGTGTCGGCGAGGGAGCACCGGGGAATTGAATTGTGGTTACTGTTTCAGTTTTTAACAACGTGTGGTATGCTTTTGTGTTTGGCTTATTAGGAATTGTTTTTTTTTTGGTCTGTTCAAATCAAAGTAAACCTACGAAAATCGTGGCTTAGCCTGTGGATGCTGAAATTCCTCTTGCCATTCGATAAGTTGCAAGGTTTGCTAATCGAACGATTAATCAGCATGCTAATTACCAGGTGACCCAGTTTGAAAAAATTAATTCACATTGAGTATGTTGTATAGGTATTTAAATTCAACCTTATGAATAAACAAGAAAATATGGCAATTCGCGCACCCAGTGGACCAAAACCTATTTTATAGATCGTCCCATTAATGATTGTGATACATTTTTGTAATTCCTTCAATCGGGGTTTACTTCTGTAATTCCGTCATTCTAGAGTTTCTTCCTTCCTACATCCTCAGATTTAATGCTGACAAATTAGGATTTGCATTGACGAACAAAGAAGGGAGGCACCACTGGCTGCCCCGCCTTCTTAGCAACCCAAAACCCGCCGATGAGGTGGCCTTTCTTGGGATATTTTGGACACGGTATGTCTATAATGCATCGTGGAATAAAGGATCATTTGCTGCAAGTAGGGATGCAAGTTAGATAATTTTTGGATCAATAGGTTAACATAAAAAGTTGATAAAATAAACTAGAATGATGTATAGGTATTTAAATTAATTCGCATTGAATATGTTGTATAGGTATTTAAATTCAACCTTTTATGAATATAAACAAGAAAATAGGGCAATTCGTGCACCCAGTGGACCAAAACCTATTTTATGGATTGTCCCATTAATGATTGTGATACATTTTTGTAATTCCTTCAATCGGGGGTTTACTTTTGTAATTCCGTCATTCTAGAGTTTCTTCCTTCCTTCCTCAGATTTAATGGTGACAAATTAGGATTTGCATTGACGAAGAAAGGAGGCGCCACCGGCTGCCCCGCCTGCTTAGCAGCCCGAAACCCGCCGGTGAGGTGGCCTTTCTTGGGATTTTTTGGACACAGTACGTCTATAATGCATCGTGGAATAGAGGATCAGTCGCTGCAGGTGAGCCTGCGTGCTGTGTTCTTTTTCCTCCTTTGAGCTTCCGATGGTGATTGGCTGCCGGGGACAGGGGACGGGGACTGCCGGGATGTGATATCAGCTGGAGTTAGAAAAGGAGTTGGGACGGCAGGGGAGACCGGCGGTAGTGGCGGATTGGGCAACAGTGGGGGTTGGCGGTTTGACAACCAGTGAGTCAGGTACCTGTTGTCGGTCGAAACCCACCGGCGAGCAGCGACAGGCAACACGAAGAGCCGGGAGGTCGTCGGGGCACTGGCAGGCACTGCTCCCTCGTCGACGGCCCGCAATTCCAGCAACGCGCCACGGCTTGTGAAGACGCAGGGCGTGCCACCTGACCTATACCCAATCAGGAAGGTGCGAACGTGCTTGCAACGATCAACCTGCATACACAAACACGTGGAAACGTAAGTCCGAGCCGTGGTCGGCTCCCCGGGATTACTCTTGCATCAGCTTTAAAGAGCCGATCGAGTCCCGATGTCAGATTAGATCTGTTTGCCTCCAGATATTGATAAATAAAGCGAATAACTGCAAAGCTGCTTCAATTAAATCTAATTAATCTAATCTACGATGGTAAAAGCTTCACCGCTAGATCGGAACATCCTACACGTGACTGTGTCTAATGAACGTGACAGATAACTAAACCACAACCCAAAACAGAGGCCTAAGAACTAGCAAGAGCCGATTCCCGGATCAATTCCCTGTTAAGACTAGAGCAAAGCATCTAACACATCACCGGATCATCCAATCCGTTTGCAAGGCCTAACCTAGTAGATATTACGACAACTCTCAAGAATAAGAGCAAACCATAACAGATCAGATCTACTAGATATAAAAGAAGCAGGGTGTTGCCTTTACGCAGCTAACTCTATGCAACAAGAGCTAGTATAAGATGATGATGTGGTCGCGTAAAGACAACATGATATTCGTAGATGATAAGCAACAAAGCACGATAGATCTACTAAAAGCCATGCTACGAACATCAAGATAACTAGCATTACTCGCCATCAAAAATGCTTCAGCACGAGTAATACCAAGGTAAAAGCAAGAACAACGCTGCCCTGATCGCGAGAAGCGATCAGGGCAGCATGGCGCTTACTTGGATGAAACACTAAGATTAGGGGTGGCGATGCGCCGAGAGTTGTTGTTTGCGAGACGTGATGACGTTCTCCCTCTATGAATAACATAGGGTACATATTTATAGTCCGGAGACTTGGGAAACAATCTAAACTAATCTTGTCCCGATCGGACTCTAACTCTAATCTTAAACTAAATCTAAAGATACATGGCCCATGTGGCCCTGATGCTCACGCAGGAGCCGATTTACAAGCCTTCTTCTTCTTCTGCTTTAAGCCCATCTTGTTTTCGGCCCATAAATTAATCCTGTTAATTTATGGCGATAACACATGCCCCCTAAATTTGGCAATGATAGTTCCAAAACCACTCCGTCGCTTCGTCTTCCTGTTAATGTTCATTAAACACACTGCAACCACCAAAGAAGACGCAACGTCTCTGCAACTGGCTCCTCGTAGAATGTGAAACTGCCGATCCGTCTTCCATCTTTCACTATTTAATCTCACCCCGAATCGGCTCTTCTTCACGGCAAAACTCCTTCTTCCTCCCAAAGCCAGTAGCACAGAAAACCACCCCAATCCTCCAGCACGAGTATCCATGGCGATCTCTTCCTCCTCCGACTCCAACTCCTTCGGAGGCTCTTCCTCCTCCTCTTCTCCTTCTTCTTCCCCCTCCCTGCTTCTTCTATCGACTCAATCCCGGAGAGTCGGGAGCCGACGCCGGAGTGGGACCCAACAGCAGCCTACGAGGCGCTGGCTCCTCTGCACTGGGATGCAGAGGAGTTCGACTTCGGGACCGTCTCCGAGGAGGACGAGCCCAAAACTGAGGGAGAAGACCTCCAGCTCCTGTTCCAGGAGGAGTCGGAGAGTAGCGACGAGGAAGACCCTTCTTCGGAGGAAGTCGACTCCTCCTCGGAAGAGGAGATCGACTCCCCCTCCGATGACGACGAGCCGATGGGCGGAAAGCCCTTTCGGTTCCTCGGGTCCTCCGAGGAGGACAGCGAGGAGGAGAACAGCGGTGGCGACAATGGCTGGAGCGACTCCGGGTCCGAGGGCGGCAGCGGCGCCTTCGGCAGCGACGACGACGACGACGACAGCGACGACGACAGCAGCGGGGATGCGCTGGCCCGAAGCCCCAAGCGCCGTAGGTACTAGGTACCTATGAGCAGTAGAAGTAGTACTGTAGCATCGTAGGGGTAGGATCACAAAGCTGAAAGATTAATTCCTTTGTAACAATCGGCTTTCCTTGTAATGACTTCTTATTAATGAAATCGAATTTCCTTCAATTCCATGTATATCCGTTTACTTTCCAAAAAGCCAATGGCAACGCATCAGGCTTCTATAAATATCCAAGAGCCGACGAAATTCAAACTAGAAGCAACCCGCAGAGTAGAGTAACACTTCCACCTTGAACCGAGCTCGAAACAAGCTCTCAAATCCGAGTGTAATTCGAAAACCCAGCTCTACAAATTCAAGCAATAACTCTCCAAGCATCCGGAATTCGAATCAGAACCCACAGCAACCAAATCCCAAGTCAACGGATCTGAGTCATGGCAGACTTTGCAGCTCAGACAACAAATTCTACAGTCGATGATGCGGCAATCTGCGGCCTAAAGGTAATATTCGGCCTAATCCTTTAGTTTTCCTCAGCTTACTAAGCTTCTGAAACTTAAACTCTGAAACATGACACCATATGCATACTTCTGAATTTCTGAACTTCAGGTATCAGACATCCTTTTGCCGCATCCTTCCAACCCAAAATCTTTCTATCTTGGCCCACGAACCTATGAAAATCCCATAGATCTAATCTCTTGTGAAGCAAATAGGATCCCTTTCATGAGTCAAAACATCGATTTGAACCTCTGGGCCGACTGCTTAAGAGCCTGGCCTAACCCCCCTGAGAGTTGGATTACATGGTACAGCAGAGTAGCAAAAGCTTATATGCCCTTGTGGCAGGATTTGAACATAGCCGATGCACTTAGCTTATCATTATCACCTCTTGACAAAGATGAAAACCTTCTAAAAACCATCGGCTATTTTTGGTCTGATGCCCTGAACTGTTTCCTCTTTGGTCATGGACCCATGTCCATTACTCTGCTAGATGTTACCATGATAACTGGCCTAGACATTGGATCTCCTAATCCTGCTGCCCACAAAATGGCAGAAGTTCCTTTTAAACTTTCATCCAAAGTTAACTGCACAAACTGGGGCACTTACATGAGTCAGCACATGAAAACAAAAGGTCCAGTGACTGAGAAGGAACACACAGCCTTCTTAAATCTTTGGCTAGAGCACTTCATCTTCTGTGGCCCTTCTCTAGCTCCTACTAAGAACTATCTTCCCTTGGCCTATCATCTGGCCCATGGTAATCAAATCGGCCTAGGTAAACTTTTCCTTGGAGAGACCTACAGATATCTCCATTTGATGACATCTAACTTGCTTAACCAAAAGAAACTGAGAACTGGAGGCCCTTGGTGGTTTATCCAGTTGTGGGCACAACTGTATTTTCAGCACCATATCCCCAACTTCCAAGGCCTGACCAAGAACTCTTTTCCCGATGAGAGTGGCAAGCCAATTAGATGTACTAGTTACGGCGAAGCTTTATTTAGTCTCCCTGGCAGTAAACTGAATTCAGCAGAAGCAGCAAACTGGTTCAGAGTCTTCTACAAAGGACTGAACAATCCACTCTATTTTCCATTCACTGAATCTGAATCCTTTGAAAACCCAACTGCCTTCAGATTAGATAACTTTGCCGATGACGATAGCACTTGGCATCTATACTCTTTAATGATCCAACCTGGCTTCCTTCCTGTTGGAATTAGCACCTCTAATAGAATTATCAAGCCAAGTTATGAATCTTACCAACCAGTCATAGCAGCTCGGCAATTTGTCTTAGGACAAGTCCCTCCCCACTTCCATATTCACCACTTAGTGGAGAGTAGAGCCGATCTGCCTGATGGCCTCACCAGTTCAAGATGCTACGTCATGTTCAATGATCTCCACATTCCAACACCAGCCGATCTGTCCTTTAATCCCTCATCGATCGATTTTAGCACATGGTGGGGAATGTGGAAAACACATGTATTCAGGAAAGCTCTAGGCCCTCGACTGCAGCAAATTGATCCTGAATATATAATCCCCGAGGAAGAGGTACTGAATTTATGCATTTTACTCTTTCTAGATCATCCATCCTTCCACTTGTCTAATTCTTACTCACCCTGTTTGCAGCAACAAGATGGTCCATAACCTATGACCAGCAACGGGGAGCCATTCCACTTTCTTCCAATTGCCCCTGATGTACTCTTCTGCAAAGGATCACCGTCAATGAAGAAAGTGATAATGACTATTCAGCCAGACTTACTTCAGTCGGCTTCCAAACGAAGACAAGCTTCAGCAATTGTTGCCCCCCGAGTCTTAACCAAGAAAAGGAAGATGATCACGAGGCGTGTCATCAAGAAACCAGCACCAGCTTCCCCGAGTCCATCAGAATCCGACACCAACCAGGTAACTCATCTTTCTAAAACTTCTTTATTGCACACACATGTACCCTGGTTGACTGTAACACTAGTTTCAGGACATGGCTAAAGACATCTCCAACGCAGAAAGCCCAGTACAACATGAGATGACTGCCAATCCCAATGTACTGACAGATGCAAGCAAGGGGCAAGCTGACACAGTCAATGTCCTTGGTGACGACACAAACTCCATTAGGACGATCGCTCTTGAACCACCCAACGCTTCTTCTTCAGAACAGGTAACATTACAAGAACCAATTTTGAACCAGCCGATAGCTTCACAAATGCATCCTGCTCTAACTCCAGATATGTCCATAGGGCTTTGACATTTCAGGTTTGCTTTCCTTTGACCCAGCATCAATGGGTCTGACTGCCCCTGGAGCAAACACACCATCTTTGCAGCAATCGGCTAATTTGGCACATCAACTTCTTCTCGTCAAGGATTTACTATCTGCTCCACTCACTGCTCTAGTTGGCGATTCCAGTGAAATAAAGAACATCTTCGAGCAAATAGAATCCCAACTTCCGGAACCATTACAAATCAAGCTTTGGCCAGCCAGCAATCTTCCATTCTTCTGGGTAGAAGTGAACAAAGCACAACAAAGAATAGAAGCACGTCGTTCTCAGGCTTCTCTGAAGGTTGACATTGCCCAAAAGTGCAAGGCCCTCAACCAGAAGAAGGTAACTCTAGATACCAAAGCTGACGTGTCTGCCAACATGAACCGACTCGACCTCCTGAAGAAAGAACTGGCAGAACTCGAAGAAAAGGTTCGTACCACCAAAGGACTCATCCAAGCCGAGGAAGCTTCCATTGCAAACTCCAAACAAGAAACCTAGGAAATAGCCGAGCAGATACAAGCAGAGTTTGCAGAGATAAGCACCTTGAGTCGGCAGATAGTATCAGGCAATGACAAGGATGACGAAGCAATTATAGCACGAGCAGACGCCGTCCGCACAGAAGCCATCCACGCCATAAAAGAATTCCTGAACAAGTAGATAGGCTCAAGAAATAATTAGTACTGTCTGTTAATCCTGAAACTTGTAACTGTTTAAAACATCTTAAGTCGATGGTTAGACATCGGCTATCTCGCTTCTCATATATATTCTAGCCAAATCAACGTGTTGGCTTCTCATTCATCATTCATTTTTTTTTACCGGCCAACTCAACGTGTTGGCCTATTTTTTTTTACCGGCCAACTCAATGTGTTGGCCTATCTCTTTCTTTTTTTTTACCAGCCAACTCAATGTGTTGGCCTATCTCTTTTTTTTCTTTTTTTTACTGGCCAACTCAACGTGTTGGCCTATTATACTGCAGCCAGATGGATCTCATCGGCTTTTCATTACTCGCTTTCCCACATGCTCGAGAAATACTTCTTGAGATGTTGACCGTTGACAGCAACAGGAAACATGACACCGTCCAGCTCTTCAAGCATATATGCATTCCCAGGCAAAGCCTGATCAACCTTGTACGGCCCGTGCCAAGTTGGAGACCACTTGCCATATTTTCTATCTTTAGTTCCCAATGGCAATACTGCCTCCCAAACCAAATCTCCAACCAGGAAATTCTTTGGCTTGACCTTCTTGTTGTACGCACGAACAACTTTAGCCTTGTTTTCCTTTATCTTTTCCAATGAACAAAGCCTTAGCTTTGTCAAGTCCTCCACATTATCGTTCATCAAGGCTGCATACTGTTCAGCAGATAGATCATTCTGAAACTCAACACGCCTTGATCCAGCCGTGATTTCCCATGGTAGTACAGTGTCTTGGCCATAGACTAAATGGTACGGTGATGTCTTGGTGGACCCGTGACATGAAATACGATATGCCCACAAAGCTTCTGACAAAACCTCATGCCAGTGCCTAGGATATTCGTCGATCTTTCGCTTTATGAGCTTGATGAGGCTCTGGTTGGATGCTTCAGCTTGTCCATTAGCCTGGGCATAATATGGAGATGATCTGATCAGCTTAATCCCCATGTCATCGGCAAACTTCCTGAACTCCTCCGATATAAAGACCGATCCTCCATCAGTTGTAATGGTCTGAGGGATCCCAAATCTGTGAATGATGTGCTCTTTGACAAAGCTGATCACATCTCTTGATGCTACTGGCCTCATGGGTACTGCCTCCACCCACTTTGTGAAATAATCTGTGGCAGCTAAGACCCATTGGTGGCCCTTGCTAGATGACGGGTTGATCTGACCAATCATGTCCATGGCCCAACCCCTGAATGGCCACGGTTTGATGATAGGATTCATTACTGATGCTGGCACTATCTGAATTTTGCCAAACCTCTGACATGCCTGACATCCTTTGTAATATTTGAAACAATCTTCAAGCATAGTAGGCCAGTAATAACCCGATCGCCTAATCAGCCACTTTATCTTATGAGCCGATTGATGAGTACCGCAGGCTCCTTCATGAACCTCATGCAAGAGCCGATTTGACTCTGAAGGTCCCAGACATTTAAGCAGTAGTCCTTCCAAGGTCCTGTAGAACATGTCATCCCCTATCAGAACATATTTTATGGCCTTGAGTCTTATCCTTCTGGGTGCCCCCGAGCCGAATCCTTCAAATAATTGAAGATATCGGCTCTCCAGTCTCCGGGTTCCAGAAACTGAACCTCTACGTCGACTCCATCGGCTGTTTCTTTGTACCCAGAAGCCATCTGTGCCAAATCATTGGCCTCATTGTTCAGAGTCCTGCGTATCCAGTGGAAATTGATGTACCTGAATTGTGACATCAACTCACGGCACTGCATCCATATCGGAAAAAGAGCCTCACTCTCACATCTATATTCTTCCGTGAGCTGAGAAATCACCAGCTTCGAATCTCCAAAAATTTCCACCGCTTCCGCACCAGCTTTGAGGAGCAGTTCCATCCCTTTGCGAACGACTTCATATTCCACCAAATTATTGGTGCATGGGGCAGTCATTCTGATGGAGAAGGAGTAAGTCGCCCCTCGAGGCGACACCAACAGAATTCCCACACCGCACCCATCATCACAAGCCGATCCGTCAAAAAACATAGCCCAAGCACAAATAAATAGTGCAGCAATATCAGTACTGATCCTGTCTGCAACAAGATCCGCCAGTGCCTGTCCTTTGACTACTTTCGCAGGCTGATATCGGATATCGAACTTTGACAATGCAAACTTCCATTTTCCAAGCCGGCCTTTCAGAACAGGAGCCGACAACATGTGCTTTATGACATCCGATTTGCATATAACAATTGTTTCCGCCGAGAGCAAAATATGACGAAGCTTTGTACACTTAAAGAATAAGCAAAGGCAAAGCTTCTCAATTTCAGGGTACCTGGTCTCGGCGTCTAACATGCGCCTGCTGAGGTAGAAAACCACCCTTTCCTGGCCGTCGTGCTTCTGGACTAACACCGAAGCAATGGAAGTGTCACCCATGGATAGGTACACATAGAACAGCCTATCTTGCTGAGGAGGAACCAACACTGGAGGCTTTGATAAATATTCTTTGATTTCATCGAAAGCTTGCTGCTGTTCTGCCCCCCAGCGAAACTCATCATCGGATTTGATCTTTACTAAACCCATGAATGGTTCAATGCGCCCAGACAGATTAGAAATAAACCGTCTGACAAAGTTAATTTTACCGATGAGCTTCTGCAACTCTTTCTTTGTAGTAGGTGGCTTCATCGTCTTCACAGCTTCTTGACTCTTCTGGCCGATCTCGATTCCCCGTTCATGCACCAGGAATCCCAAAAATTGACCGGCCGACATGCCAAAGGCGCACTTCTTTGGGTTCATTTTGAGCCCAAACCTTCGAGTCCGCTCTAAAACTTGACGCAGATCTTCTAGATGCCCCCCGGCTGATTTGGATTTGACCACGACATCATCAATATAAATTTCTACCCTTCTACATCCCAAGCGTTCATATCTGCGAGCGAGACCTCGCTGGAATCGTCTGCAGGGACCACCTCCACTTCATCGCCATCCCATTGGACGAGATACTGGTGCATTGTAGAAGGGATACAACAGTTGGCGTGAATCCAATCCCTCCCAAGCAGTACCGTGTATGTACTCTTGCTGTTGACGATGAAGAACGAAGTCGGGATCGTCTTGCGGCCCACTGTCAACTCCACATTAAGAACCCCCATTGCCTCTGATGGTTGTCCGTTGAAGTCATTGAGCATCACATTGGTCTTGATGAGGTCGGCAGAAGAACGTCCCAACCGGCGCAGCACTGAATATGGCATCAGGTTGACTGCAGCACCGGTGTCAACCAGCATCCTGTTCATGGGTTTGCCGTTGATGAAGCCCTTGAGATACAGCCCCTTCAAATATTTGTAGCTTTTTTCCTTTGGCTTCTCGAAGATGATCGGCCGGGGGCCAAGATCCAACTGTGCAATAGGCAAATCCTCCGGTTGGGGTGCCCGGAATTCTGACGGGAGCACGAACACCATGTTCACATCAGCCGATGGCTTCTCATCGGCTTTTGTCTGCTTGGGGCGCCACTCTTTTCTTGGAGGGCGCCTTTCCACCCTTTGCGGGTGCTTGACTTGTTCTGCGAGATCTGGACGCGCCTTCCTCAGCACGTCAAGGTACTTCGCTTCTACCTCTTCTAGATTGCGCAAGCGCTGCACTCTGCGCTTCTGCGAACGATTAAGCCCGTCAGGACACCACCGTGGGCGATTGTACCTGTCTTCTTCTTCTGGCTCGGAATCACCCCTGGTCGACCGGTCAACATGTTCATTGTGACGCACTTTGGGCCCCAAGCGTCGAAACACCGAAGTATCGCCTGACTGGCGTGTCCGAGGCCTGCACTCCAGACAATCATCTATAGTGGGTAATCGGCTCATGCCGGAATTCCAGCAGTACCTGAAGAACGGGCAATGCCAGTGGTCGCGCACAGCCTGGCGTCTTCCCAGCGTCCTCCCTGTGCGGTACTCGTACTCCTCCTCTTCCGATTGATATCGGCGACGCAGCTTGTGCTGATACTAATATTTTTCCAGGAGCCGATCGGAAGCAGGAAGCTGATTACGGATGGGACGCACTTGCTCTTCAGTGATATGCTATCGCCCTAGTTTATTTCGATCCTGGGGCCGTTTGCCAGAAACGACCTCTCTCCTTTGCTCGTCACGGCGGCGTACGGGCCCCGCCATGTTGATCTGGAATGAAAAATTCTGGCTCGTAGGAGTGAAGTCTGACAACTCTACCACGTTGGCTTGTGGGAAGGGCTTTGTGTCAATCTTCATCGTGTGTTGAGCCATAATTAATCGGCCTTGCTCAACAGCCGATTGTATCTGACGACGCAGCTCCTTGCATTCACCCGTGGCATGAGTGAACGAGTGGTGCCATTTGTAGTACAGTCTTCCCTGCAGCTCTTGTGCCGTCGGTAGCTTGTGATTATCTGGGAGCTTCAGCTATTTTTCTTTGAGGAGCAGATCAAATATCTGCTCTGCTTTGGTCACATCGAAGTCGAAGCCCTTTACAAGCCCCTGCTGTTTGACCCACTTGCACGGGACAGGATTTGCCCCCCGAGTCCACTCTACCACGGCCACTTCTTGCTCCTCGCCAGAGTCATCAGATTCATCCGCCTGGGCCATGTTTACATGGCGCTTGAACTTGTCCTGGTACAGCTCAGGATGGTATAGCTCATATGCCGTAAGCTTCTGCACCATGTGTGCCAGAGAGGTGAATTCCAACTGAAAAGCCAGATCCTTGATCGGCTTAACGAGTCCCAGAATAGCTAAATCGACTGCCTCCTTCTCTGTGATGCACGATGAGTAGCATCAGTTCTTGACCTCTCTGAAACATTGTATATACTCCGACACAGTCTCCCCTCGCTTTTGCCTGACTTGGGCGAGGTCGGCAATTCCAGCTTCAGCAGCCTCTGAGTGATACTGGGTATGGAACTGATCTTCCAGCTGCCTCCAGGTTCGAATCGAATCTGGAGCCAATGACGCCATCCAAAAGCTGGGCCTGTAAGAGATTGGCCGAAGAACCGGACCCTCAGCGGATCCGACACTGAGATCATCCCAAGCTGCGTTAAGTATCGGCTCACGTGCTCGATGGAGCTGGCTCCTTCTGACCCGTTGAACTTGGTGAACTCAGGGAGCCGATACTTGGGCGGCAATGGGATCAAATCGTAGTCACTTGGATACGGCTTGGAATAGCCGATCGCTTTCCTCTTGGGCAGGATGCCAAACTGGTCTCTCAGTATTGCACTGACCTGCTCCACACTAAGAACTCCTGGGGCCGATGGCTCAGCACTCGGCCCGGTAGCGTACTTTGCCAACCACGCTTATTTCTCCGCGTCTGCTCTAGAAGCTCCTGGGTTTGCCAACTGCACCGAGCGTGTTGGATTGATGCTGTCAGGAATGTACGCGCACGTGTAGCCGTGCGGGATCTCTTTGGGTGGCTCGGTGAGGAACTGGCCTTCTCCAGGATCACCGCCGATCTTGTGGACGACGTAGATCGGCGAATTCTGCTGTACTGCTGCCGCGAGCGAGTAGGACACTGGTGGCTTGGTTTGCAATGCAGCTTCTCCCCTGTGACTCCCCAGAGTTGGTCCCGATGGGGAGTACTGGTTCTTGATTACCTCCTGGACAAAGCGATGTGCCATGCGCTCAAGCACGTTCACCAAGCTTTCTGAGTGCCGATGGAGCGTGTGAGCCACCATGTAGTTCATCTCCTGGCGTAGGGCCCTGGTGTGCTCCTCTGATGGCACAGACAGATCAACGTTGTCAAGAGCGCCTTCTGGTGAGAACCCCTTCCACCTGATGCCATGGTTGTGGGTCCTCTCGAAAGAGCCAATGAGATCGGCTTCGAACTGACCTTTGGCCTCATCGTATTTTTGCTTGTGTTCCAGAGTCAGTTCTTCATACGTGACGGGCTTGGGAGCGGGTTCTTGATTTTGAGCTCCAGGCATTGTCGCAGTGGACGTTGTTGCCGAGAAGGGTCCCACCGGGTGTGCCAGAATGTGTTGTCCGTCGAAATCCACCGGCGAGCAGCGACAGGCAACACGAAGAGCCAAGAGGTCGCTGGGGCGCTGGCAGGCACTACTCCCTCGTCGACAGCCCGCAATTCCAGCAACACACCGCGGCTTGTGAAGACGCAGGGCGTGCCACCTGACCTATACCCGATCAGGAAGGTGCGAACGTGCTTGCAACGATCAACCTGCATACACAAACACGTGGAAACGTAAGTCCGAGCCGTGGTCGGCTCCCCGGGACGACTCTTGCATCGGCTTTAAAGAGCCGATCGAGTCCCGGTGTCAGATTGGATCTGTTTGCATCCAGATATTGATAAATAAAGTGAATAACTGCAAAGCTGCTTCAATTAAATCTAATTAATCTAATCTACGATGGTAAAATCTTCACCGCTAGATCGGAACATCCTACACGTGACTAGGCCAAATGAACGTGACAGATAACTAAACCATAACCCAAAACAGAGGCCTAAGAACTAGCAAGAGCCGATTCCCGGATCAATTCCCTGTTAAGACTAGAGCAAAGCATCTAACACATCACCGGATCATCCAATCCATTTGCAAGGCCTAACCTAGCAGATATTACACCAACTCTCAAGAATAAGAGCAAACCATAACAGATCAGATCTACTAGACATAAAAGAAGCAGGGTGTTGCCTTTACGCAGCTAACTCTATGCAACAAGAGCTAGTATAAGATGATGATGTGATCGCGTAAAGACAACATGATATTCGTAGATGATAAGCAACAAAGCACGATAGATCTACTAAAAGCCATGCTACGAACATCAAGATAACTAGCATTACTCGCCATCAAAAATGCTTCAGCACGAGTAATACCAAGGTAAAAGCAAGAACAACGCTGCCCTGATCGCGAGAAGCGATCAGGGTAGCATGGCGCTTACTTGGATGAAACCCTAAGATTAGGGGTGGCGATGCGCCGAGAGTTGTTGTTTGCGAGACGTGATGACGTTCTCCCTTTATGAATAACATAGGGTACATATTTATAGTCCGGAGATTTGGGAAACAATCTAAACTAATCTTGTCCCGATCGGACTCTATCTCTAATCTTAAACTAAATCTAAAGATACATGGCCCATGTGGCCCAGATGCTCACGCAGGAGCCGATTTACAAGCCTTCTTCTTCTTCTGCTTTAAGCCCATCTTGCTTTCGGACCATAAATTAATCCTATTAATTTATGGTGATAACAGTACCAGGGCACGATGTAGGAGCCGGCTGGTGGGTCGGGCAAGATGCAGGCACCGGATGGTGGATTCAATGACGGGAGCAGCCGGAGACCAGAAGCTAACCGACTGCATGAGTGAGAATCCTCAGTTCGTCACCTCACCTCGAATCAGATCATGTACACACACTAGCCCGTTTCCCCTTGAGGGTGGGGATCCGCTCCGTTAAGAATGGGACAAAGGCAGATTCCCCCTGCGGGGATAACTGGGTGGGCCCCCGAAACTTAGCGGGTCGGGGACAGGATCAAAATTCATTGGCATTTCATCACAACAAAGACCCATTGAACCTCCAATCCCTATCCTTAGAAAATCCCTCGCCTCGCTTCACTTCTCCACACCCGGTCAGCCGTTACACTCATCCTCGCCTCCCTCGCCTCGCCCTCATCATCCTCACCTTGCTGGCCTTCCACGCACCCCACTGGCCTTCTCGAGCACGCGCCGTCATTGCCGTCCTCGCTCTGCCGTCCTCCTTGAGCTTCATCACCTTATCGGGCTGCCCACACCCCGCTAGCCTCCTCAGGTGCATGCCAGCGCTGCTTCTTGCCGTCCGCGCCCTCACCGTCCTCACTAGCCTCCTCACGCTGCTCCTCGGCTCCTTGCGGCCGCGCCGCTCGCACCATCGCGCCCTTGCTACTCCTCACGCCTATTGACGCTTGTTAGTGACCAATTTCAAGCGTCAATTTAATTAGAAAATCTTTAGAGTTTAAATATTTCATATGAATTTTTATCTTAAATAAAGTAAAACCCACTATGCTCCTAGAAACTATACCATGTTGGAAAAAGGACTAAAATGCAGGCCTTTTTTTAGTAGTGCTCCCTGCGTTCTGTTCACTTTTGCAAAACTTTGATCAACAATATTTATTTAATGCATTGGTTAAATATCTGTTTAGTACAATTGAGATTATCTTCTTCTTCTTAGAAGCTGCAATATTTGAATGCAATTGATGAATTAGTTAATAATCCCTCCGTTCCAAATTGTATATCGTTTTGAAAAATCTAGATACATAATTTTTGTTATGTAACCATATATAGTGTTTATCTAAATACATAGTAAAATTATGTATCTAGATTTGCCAAAACAATCTACAATTTGGAATGGAGGGAGTAACTTTGTTAATTTACCCAGAGCTTGTATCGGGTGAGCTTCCTGATTTTAATATATTTCTTTTTTTAGCAATGTGGCCCGCGCAAATAGCACGGGTAGCTAGTTTTTTAGTAACTTTTATGTTTTTTCAACTTTTGACGACACCCATTCGAAGAAAGAACACCGGGGAACATTCCACTACCATTCTATTAGCGGTTGCAAAAGAGGGATGCCGCCCTTAATAGTTGAAGTTAAAGTTGTGCTAAAATAGTTTGTATGTTTGTGGTTTCCTTTCGCTACTTTAACTCTTCACTAAAATACACTCCTATAAATCGACTCGTTGGAAATATCCGCACTCCTTTTTCATCTCGGTATGGCAACAGGGCATACAACATACACTTCGATAAATCAATTCTCTATAGTTGTCATCACCGTCTTGAAATCTGACACATGCTAGGTCAGTCTCAGTGCTAGTGTCATAAGAGTGTCATATGCATTAAAAGCTATGACACATCAGCATAATGGCAGCAGAGTAAGAGAGAGGGATGACCTGGGCCATCACCATGACCCTCTCATGGCACGGTTGCCAAGTCATGACACGGGGATGACACTCTCCATTGGGGCCGGTCTTCGTTGAGTCATGGCATATTTGATCACACAACTATTATACTATTTAATATTGTAAGTTGTCTATGAAATTGTGCCATGACACTGTGCACTGAGAGTGACTATGTCATTCCAGTGTCAAACTAATGTGGCACTCCTGGCAACTGTGTCATGACACTTCCCACTGAGACTGCCCTCATAGTCGTTCTACGTAAGCTACTATTATTGAATTATGCTTCTCAATGGCTGTTCCAATGACTTTTCTCATAGTTGTTGGCACGCTTCCCTAAATTACACAATGATGGTATGTTTGGTAGAGTTTTGCTCCTTCTAAACTGGCTTTATGACTTTAGTTTAGATGTTACAACCACTTTTTTGAGGACGCTATTTTAGAAAAAAATATTTAGCAAATCAGCTTCTTATAAATGGCAATATAGCGATTCAAAGAACAGCTTAGAGCTTAAGGAGGCAGACCAGAAGTCAGTCAAACCCATTTTTTCTCCTCCTATCTATTATATGCTGCTCTGGGGTTTCATGTGAGTTTCTTATGTGAAGCCATTTTATTTTACCTATTTGGTAGAGCTTCACCAAAAGATGTTGGAGAAGTCCTAGCAAACACACCCAAACAATTGCTAATGGCACTGGTGTTTGAGAATATGATGAAGGTTAAGGCTCGATAAATGCCATAATCAAGCCATTGCTTTGCTACCGACCCATTAAAATTTAACTATAACATTTAATATTTGTTTATTTGTTTGTAGCTCGATCGAAAGGAGAAGCATGCGTCATTCTAATGTTTTCCGCACTAATACTTTAGTAAAATTGAGTGTTAGAAGATGACAATTGTTGTGACATAGTTGATGTACACTGCAGAACTGGACAACTGCTTAAGCAAGCTATACATGTAAGTAATCGACGCAATGGTTAACTTGTTATAAAGCTGCAAAGGAACTACCACCAGTAGTAGTAATAGCATGAAAAATCAATATACATGTGCTTTTATTTAAGTAATTTTCTTCCAAATATTATTAAAAAATATGTGTTGCCACCTTTTAAGGAATTAGCGCATTCACTTGCGACTCTGGCCTTCTGGATGAGGAGCAGATCACTCGCCAGCGCCAGACCCGGACACCAGTGAAATTTAAAGACATATTAGGCGCGGAGGATAAAAAATCTTAGAATTAAGGGTCAGGAAGGCCCATGAAATAAAAGCCATGCAAATAAGGCCCACGATATCAGGGCCGGGTGTACTAAACGCAGACTTATCCCCCTAAAAAAACACTACACGCAGACTCGCAAGGATTCAACTGAAGGAAGCCAATGCAACTAGATTATTAGCTGACTGTTTATTGGTAACTGTGTTCCCATTTGATTAGATAGAAACACCTAGTACGGATAAAGGTTGGGCCCAAATTTGAATGGCCTTACCTAAAACCAAAACTAAAAAAGAAAAATAAACTCAATGCAAGTGAAACGCGTGCACACCAACCATATATGCATGTGGACCAAAAAAAGTACAAAGGGGAACAAATAAAAAATCAATGTTCTGTGAATTGATAGTATACCAACATACCTGAAAGGACTACCGTACCAATCATTATACAAATACCACGAGGCCAACCCACACATAATCTTTCTATACTAGTTTACACACTGCATTTGAGATCTCACTAGCTAAACCTACTAACTGACACATCAGAAGAGATTGATGGGATCTTATTTGTAATTAGCGGAGACGACTAGCGAATTGCTAGGATGACAAGCATTCTGAAAGGAAAAACAACATTATCAAGAGAAGAAGGCCTGAACATCCCTGATATAAATTGCTAATGGAGTTTGTTAACCATGTGCCTTATCCAGGCATGCACGTTGATGCTCCTTCTTGAACCACTCTGGCAAAACCTGATTATATATATGGCGCTTGTTTTTTTAGCGAGACATAAAAGAATCTATTTTCTACAACTGAGTTACCCCATACTACAGTAGATGAGTAAACCATACTACCGTGCTAAGTTTACAAATGACTTATTAGCTGCTGGCCCCGTGTGTTTTTCATGTATCCCGTCTCTAACCACCTATCTACTTTTGCAAGTTTCTGTGTTTCTAGCACTGCATCTGGTGAAGGTGAAGCCGCATGTCATGAATGAGCTTTCAACCTTTCATCAGCTGTGCAATCACTAGGCCGCCATTGCACGGCACTCAGAAGGTTCCCATTGACACTCGTGCACCCTGTGAAAGATTGTGATCGAAATGCCCAACTTGCCAGCGAAAGCCATCCATGTCCAATCAATAAAAAGGCCCCAAGTAAACGAACTGACGGAAGGAACAAAGGAGAATGGTATGGTTAGGAATTACTATGTGTACACCAGGCTAACTCGATCCTTCTGTCCCTTTACCGCATATGGTGCGAATTTCATTCTTTCGAGTACTTTTAATCAGCAGAGCTTGCTTTTGTGTTGTAGATGATATTAGTTTCTTGTCATAGTACTACCTTTTAGTCATAAACAATAATCAGTGACGGACTTCTACCACGCAAATACTTACATGAAAAAAAATGTAATGTATATAATTGATTATATCTACCAAATTTTTAATACACACTTATCAAAACTCACATACATATTAAGTAAGTACTGTAATTCATTAAAGAAAGTGTGTATTACAAATTTTTAAGAAATTGTATTTATCCAGTCCTACCTTTGTCGTAAAGTGTATGTGAGTTTTGATATTGTGTTTGATAGATGTCTTGATTTAAGAAATTTCTATAAAATTAGCTTATCAAAATATTTAAATATTTACTCCCTCCATACCCATAAAACTCGAAGTTTAGGATATGATTGTGGTAACCAAGGAGTCATTAATTAGGGGTAATTTTTTCCTCTCTACCCCTATTAAATGCAGTTGCGGTATACTTCATCTGAGAAACAAACCAAGGGCCTACTGGCTAGCCCAGCGTGGTGGGCGCTGTAACTAGCGTGGCACAGGGTTCGATTCCCCGCGGCCCCACAATTTTTTACTGCTTTGTTTTGCTCGGGCGTTGCTGGCTGGAGGGCACGCGAGGCAAGCGTAAATGCGGACGAGTTACGATGGGGCAAGCATGTGTGACAGTAGCGCAGCGGACGGGCGCGCAACATCCGGATCACGCGGGACAGGCCAGGGGCAGTCAGGTCAAATTGCTAACGCGGGGAGCCAGGGCGTCAAGTTTTGTAGAATCAGCCCGACAGCCCAGGACGTCAAGTTTTATGGGTATGGAGAGAGTATAATACTTGGAGAAGTAGAATATGCATGTCGACATAGTCAGCCTTTTCTACTTTTAACCACATTTTGGATTTGATTGAAACAAATTCTACAATTTTTATTGTTTGGAGTAGCAAATAAAATTGCACATACAATGGAAACACAAGTACCCGCTGTTTAGACAAAATCCTTGTGTCTTGTTGTGACACATTAATTAGAAAAAAAACATCATATATGTGTAATGGTTATCAACTTAACAGAACAATAAGATACACAAAGGCGTCGCCACTAATGTAATGTCTCCTTGTGACAAGAACATATCAAAGTACAGCTACAATAACTTTCAGGTACAACCGAAACATGTATGTATCACACTTAGTGTGATAGCATCTACCAGAGCATGCATCTTAACCCCCACAAGCCATGCTTCTTTGTGGTTAACAAAGGGTGTGTACATAGCATTTTCGGCGCGGCAAGGATGCTTCATGGGGGCAGTTAGTCGCAGGGCCCACAGGACAGTAGGTTCCAACGACCTCTAACTACCATCCAGGCGGGGACGGGAAGTGTCAAGTGTGGCCTGAGGCTGGCCCCGGCCGGCCAGCTGCTTTAATGCCAGTGGAAGTGAAGTCCACTTTGCTGGGAGTGTGAAGCACTCCACTCCACTACCACTCCCCTGCTGTGTGTTGTGGCTGCTGCAGCTGATCGATCCTCTCTCAATGGCTCAAACCCCCCGCAGACACATGGCACAAATACCCCTCTTCTTTCTTAATTAGTTGGTGGCTACTATACTCAACTTGAGCCAAACACCCACCGCTCTTTTCTAGTACCACACACACCATCACACTCGCAGTTTCATGGATTCGATCTGGTGGCAGAGCTTGAAAAATGCCCTCCAGCCCGGGCCAAATCAGTAGACAAGTGATGAACTATTGCTTTAGATCTAATTAATATATAGAAAAAAGTCAATTTTACTCCCCTCAACTATTCACTTTGTTCACTTAACCCCCTAAGTAAAATTTAGTCTCAAGGTACTCTCCAAACTATTTCATTTGGTCCAATCTACCCCTATTGAGATTTCTCTTTTTTATTTCTCCACGTATAAGTGGAATTTTAACTTCAAATTATGCAATGTAACTTATAATATGATGCCCTATTCCAGAAAATATATTCTATTTTTTCATGAGTATTTTTATGTAGAATTGTATCTTTGTGATAAATTTCATGTTAAATGTTTCCAACCTATGAAAATAACCATGAAAGACTATTAATATATTTTTTAGCATAGGGCCTCATGTTCTCTATCCAATCACAAAATTTGAAATTCAATTTTTATATAGAGAAAAAAAGAAATATCATTAGGTGTATATTTAACTAAATAGAATTATCGGTGGAGTAAATTGATTGCTGAGGAATTAAGCTGACAAAGTGAATTGGTTAGAGAAGTAAAATAGGATGAACTGTGCTGCAGCACATCCAACACGGGTCCTGGCTCTGCCCTTGATTTGATGTCATCGAGCATAGTGAGTCACGACTCACAAAAAGAGTGATTAGACTTGTTCAGTTTGGGAATGTCAGGAATGCAAAGAACCATTTCACACGATTTTTCCGGAGTTGATATAGGTACGACGAAAATTAAATTAATCAAGTGAAAGGTATGTCTCAATGCCATCACCCCTAGGTAGATTAGCACTTATCTCGCTGAAAGTTGCACGGAACTCTTTTGATCAGGATGTGCAAGAAAGCAACATGAATTGGTTTTGTATAGCGATAAATAAGTGGCCGAAAGATAAGATCAGACAGAGAATTCTACAGAAACATAGCAGGACAAGTGGGTGCGGTATCTAATACCTTATACGGAACAACTCATGGGGCCTGTGGTGAAAATGCTAGAAGAGAGCTCAGGCTCGGTATAAATAATGTCATTGGCGATTGAATCTGTTTCCGCTGAAAATATATGGATTTGAATTTCAAAATTACACTTATTTGAAAAGGTTCGTTGCTTGGTGGTTGAATCTAGGCAACAATTGATGGGAAATAATGATGAAATATTGCCGAACAATGTACTAGCAAGATAAAATTTCTAATCAAATTCTTTTTTTTCAAAATCAATATGCTTAGAAATATCAAAACACATTTCAATGAAATCACTTTTTTCGATGATGTCATATTTGTTTTTGGAGAAAATGCTTCCTTTTGCTTCTCGGAAAAGGAATATAACAGGAATAATGGGATCTAAGAAATTAATCTAGAGAAGACGGAAGACTTGTTCTTAATCATGAAGTCATGATGAACTGTACAGAGTATAATGACAGTACAGTTGGTGGTGGTGTATATGTATGGATCTTGCATCTGTATAATCCTTAGTCTAGGGGACTGATGAAGTTCCAAAGAATCAAGAAAAACCGAGCGTTGTTAGGCTGCATGTGCCACTCATCACCAGCTGTTACCTGACATTTACTCCCTCTACAGATGCACTTAATTAAATAAACAATAGATAGGCCATATATTTTGAGGCTTTATTTTGTTATATCAAGACTTGAGCACATCACTCGGACCATTTGAATTTCGGAAGAATTCTGCTGAAACAAAATTGTCCTAGTAAGTACAATTAATTTCAAATGGAACGGGGAAAAAACTTATTACATCTTCCTTATATAAGCATGGCGTCTATTATGGCCTTTTCTAACGGTAGTTAGGCGTAGATCAAATCCGGTTGATGCGAAAACGAAATTTCGATCTTTTGTCAACCCTGCATGATATATCCAGGCATTGAAGTATCACATGGAGATTTAAATTAGTTGGTAACGGAAAATGAAGGCTTACTGAAAATCACCAAGCAAGATTACACACACCGACGTGCTGTGTGCACATGTTTTATATATATAAGTTTATTAGTTTCATGTGGTTGGAGCCTTAGCATTTGGTGATGGTACGATTGAGCCAGGCACACCAGCGTGGTTGGGGAAGGTGAAGTGATGTTGACCAAACCCATTGCTAGTTCGATAGCAATCAGGCACACTTGAGACATCATGCTAATTTTCGTTAAATTTAGTAGTCAAAATCAGAGGTTCCCACATGTTAGCTCTCGATGAAAAAAATAAATAGTTTTCTCTCCTTTTTCCCAAAAAAAGGAAAAGTAGAAATGGAAAGAAAAGATGCTAATAATAAATCCAATAAGATGAGAAGCTGGAAGGGAAAGAGAAAGTAGTGGAGGGCCAGTACGTACAAAACATGTGTGTGTGGTGTGGGGAGATGGTTGGAGGCCATGAGTTGAGGCCTCTCACTCGGCGTCATGGTCAGGGGCCGCCGGCAGCTGGGAGCCCTGTCTGGCCCGGTTAGTTAGCATGTTGGCCCGTTGTCCGCTGCCCCACCGCACGAGCTCCCACACCACACCACACCACACCACTCCACACCCTCCCGCCGGATCCTCTGCACCCGCACCACCACCCCTCCCTACTGGCTACTTCCCCATCTTCTAATCACTCATCTACTAGTAACCTATAGTCACCTTTGAAACGCTAAACACTACTACCTGCAGTAAAGTCTAGTAAACTATAATCCTCCAATTTTTCTTTTACCCTTTTAGAGTATAGTCTAGTAAACACTAATACCCTGCAGTGAAGTAAAATAGGGTCATCATTCAGAAATCCTACCCTGCACTGCAGTATAGTATCTATTGATCATGCTGTCCGGGAACACTATATAGAGCACTGTTTGGCAAATAGGAATCGCGTCATAATATTATAATGGAGTGGTTCGCTTGTTGCAAGTTTGTGCTCAAGACAAGCGCTTGGATCAAGAATAGACTGAGGCACTAATTCGATCGGCTATCTAGGTCAATCATGTGAGCTAGTGTGAGGGAGAATCCTAATGCTGATCACCCAATGTGGCCACTGAAGAGAAGGGTTGGGTGGTGTGTGCTTCCAACTTCAACTTGCCAAGGAACCAACCAAGCGAGTGGATGCAACAATGCAAGCAACACAAGGGGGGGGAGCCTTTTCGTGGTGGTAGAGCAATGACCAAACCAAACCCAAGCTAACTCCCCAAAAAGATTAGATGATGATTACGATGGAGATGATGTAGACAGAGGGAGTAGTGAAGGGTCACAGAACACCTAGAGAGAGAGAGAGAGATGCAGAGGGAGGTCACTCCCTTTACGTGAGCACAATGCCTAGCTAGTACCCACCTTTTTCCAGCTCTTTTTCTCTCTCTCTGCTTCTCTCTCACTTGCTTGCCACTTTACACACTCCATTGCACTCATCATCAGCTCACACTCATCTGATCACACACTGGCATGGCAATGCTGATCATATCCTGGCCCAATCAATACTTCAGAAACTACAAGTGACAACTGACTGTTCAAGAAAAAGAATAGTACACACAATGTTTAAGAATTCGGGATACACTCCAGAAACACATCTGAATCAATCAATGAATTAATAGAATTCAGGGATCACACAGGTCAAATATCAAACATATTTCTGTACCGATAATTCACATCGCCCATTCCAAATTTCCAATCATCTGAACAAATAATGGAATGAAAATACCCAAAAAAATAAAGAAGAGAAACTAAAAATAAAGTAGTATTTAGACAACAAGGAGAATTGGTGTGTACTGTATGGATCGGAGTAGTAATTGTGTATGTATGTATGTATCAGCTGAGAACGAAGCAGAGGATGAGAGCTACTTGGTGTTTACTAGTAATGGCAGTCTACCAGGGCCGACGCCGCGGATGCCGGGAAGAGGAGGGGCGCCGGTGGCCTCTCCGCCGCAAAAGCGAACCGCGGCGATGTCAGCACCGGCGACGTCTCCGTCTCGTCGCAGGGTGCGGGCATGTTGAGGTCCAGCTCTAGTAGGCTCTTCTCCTTCCTCGGCGCGCCGTCCCGCGCCGCCGCCGGCACCAGCGGGCGGTGCCGCCGCATGTGCCCGCCCAGCGCCTGCCCCGACCCGAACTCGGCGCCGCAGATGGAGCACTCGTGCACCCGCGGATGCTTCGAGCTGCTGCTGCTGCTCGCGGCGATGAAGGCCGCGGCCTTGACGGCGACGGCGCTCGCGTCCTGCTCTTCTTGCTTCGGCGCCACGGGGACCGTGACCGCGATCGCGAGCACTGTTGCATCGGTGGTGGCTTCCGCCGGGGGCGGAGGCGTCGGAGGGAGCGACGGAGACGGCGCGGCTGGCTCGGCTGCCTTGTTATCCTCGGATGCGAGCGCTGGCGGCGGCGGCGGCGGCGGCGGTGGAAGCAGGCGGGGCTTCTTGTGGCTGGTGCGGTGGCCGCCGAGCGCCTGGAAGGACGGGAAGCACTTGTTGCACGTCTTGCACTCGTACACGTACTCGCCGGCGGCGGCGCCGTCGGCCGGGCGGCGGCTCCTGAACCTGGCCTCCTTGGCGACCACCACCGCATCGTCGTCCTTGGCCGCCGCCGGGACGCCGCGCGCTAGGAGCATGAGGCAGAGCGCCATGTCCTCGTCCTCCTCGGTGAGGCACCCGCCGCTGGACGCGGCCTCGTCCGACAGCGACGTCCCGGACTCCTCCTCCGCGGGCGCCGTGGCCGACGCCGCGGACGACGACCACTCGGGCGCCGCCGACGCGGCTGATGACAGCACCACCGGCGGCGCGTGCACGCGCTGCCTCTTGCTGCGCTTCCCCTTGACGAGCACCGGCGGCACCACCATGGCAGCCCCAGGCGGCGTGCCGGCCTCCTCCTCCTGGACGACGCCCATGGCTGGCCCCGATCGGAGGAGGGAGGAGGCAACTAGGCAAGGTGGAGTGCGCGTGTGGAAGTGGGAGGGAGGAAGGTTGGTGATGCTTGGGGAGAAGGGAAGGGATGGCGCTGCAACTGCAGGTGCGCTGTGCTGTGCTTTGCTGCCTGTGAAGGATATGATTTGATGCTAATGGCACCACATAGACATGCATAGGGAGGGAGGGAGGGAGTAATAAAGTGGATTGTCAACAAGAGAAGGGTGGAGAAAGTTAGGAGAGGTTGACATATGCCCATGGCTGGCAATGTGGCAATAAACTAGTGGCCGAAATCGTCGCATTGGTTGGCTTGGGGGAGAGAGTCTGATGCCATGGGGGATGTGGGGAGAACTGGAGAGGGAGTGGAAACTCACGACGACCTTGCTAGCTAGCTGGAATGGGAGGGAATTTGGTTTGTGGATCGTCACCGGGCGAGGACGATCCACCATCAACTAATTATCGATATAGATTATCGTTATAGAAGTTAACAGTTGTGCTACGATTTTGGTATGGAATTCAAGATTTCTATTTACTGTTCATGAGAAAATAAATTTTAATTGTTGGCTTGGTCCTTACTAATGTTCAAATATCTTGGCACCATGGCCGAGCGAGATTTGTGGTACCAGAGGTGTGGGGGCAGCTTTGATGCCATCTTTAGTGTCCTTGGTATGCAATTGCATGCAACCAGATTCACTGGCACCTAATTAGCGAGCGAGTGGCTAACTTAAAGTGTTGGGACTTTGGACAGTACCGAAAGTGAGTGTTTAATCAGGTGTACCTGCACATTATTGTCTAATTCAGTCCTTTTTTGGGGGCACTTTTATTTCCAACCCGTTTTGTTTCCCTCTGTAAGTTGCGCAGCGCTTACAATTAAGTAGCCATTGCTCCGCTCAGAATAATAATAATCCCCAGCACAGATTGACCAGCATGCATGCTGCATCTAATTAAGCTAGGAGAATACATCGATGCGTGTATTGACCGCCGTCGATCGCCACCTTTTCTGATGGTTTATGTTTAGTCACCAATGGGTTTTGATCTGTTGGCTTGGCAATGTGGAGATGTCTGTCAGACTCGGCCAACAGCTCACGGCCAATGTGTCACTGACAGATGAAAATTCCAATGAATAGGTATGCGTTGGATATTTCTTCCATCCAATCCTTTTTCTGTCCTGCTTATTGAGTCCACAAGGAGCTGCCATTTGCAAACAAAAACAGCGAAGCTGAGGAAGACATATCATAGTTGTTCGAGCATATCGATGTCAAGTTATATTCTGGAAATTTAGACACGACTGAAACCACAAATTCAGTCCTTAGATTTACATTGGAAAGGGACATACAAATTTGAGAATGATGAATTTTAAGAAAACAAATATGAATTGTCAATGCAATTTACTCAAGCATAAGTTAGTGGGTAGTGGTTGAAGCAATAATTACATCCTTGAACAACTACCGCGGATATGGATGCTAGCATATCAATATACTGTTCGGCTAGAGCGAATTTTGCTTACTAGTGCACTGTTTGAGCAAAAAGATTTGGGACGGATGTTTGGGGAGACAAAAGGTGGGGTGGAGGCTTGAAGTGAAAAGGAAGTGATTTCAACCTGGAAAAGAGAATTCTACACTTCTCTTTCAATACTAGGAGACTGCCCCTTCGTCTCCTCCTTTTGCGCCAACTTCTTTGTTAATTTCCGAAATGGAGTAAAGGTTAAACATAAAAAATAGAGATTTTGTTTCTTAATTTTTACTCCTGATCTTGCTTCTTGGCTGATTTATGTTTTTGCTCACTTTTTTATGCACATAAATATATTCGGGAAACAAGACTAGATGGCACACTATAAATTGTACTTTAGCTAAAATGGTTCTTTCATCATGCCCACACTTGGAGCATTTCCAAGAGACTGTAAAAGTAGGTGAATAGCTAAAAATTGCCAAACAGAGGTAAAAACCAGATCTAACAGTGTCTCTATTCTTCAATTCTCGCTATTTAGCTAGCTATCCACGGCGCCCCGCTAGCAATCTTCTCAGAGCCCCATCCTCTCGCCATCCCGGCCCGACCCACGCGCTACCTCCCTCCCTCGCATTGCAGCAGCAGCGCAGGGCTGCACGGCGCGGCTCAAGGCGAGCGCGCTCGACCACGGCTGTACGGCGACGCATGGCACGGCATGCGACGAGGCCGACCAATGGGGGGGGTGGGGGGCTGGCGGCCCTACGACTAGGATGCCCGGGAGGTGCCGGCGCTCGCGGAGGCGCGGCGCAGGACCGCATGGAGAAGCCCCGCGGTGTGCGGCAGGCGGGCCGACGCGGCGATGAGGCAGCGAGCAAATCAGCCGGGAAAGGGGCTGGGGAGGACCAGCTGCGCCGCCGCCAGCTCTGGATCTGGGAGCGGGGGCGTCGCGTGGAAGCCCTCCTCCGGCGGTGTGACGAGCAAATCGACCATGGCGGGGGGTGCAAGCATAGCGGCGGAACGGAAAGGGGTAGGGGAAGGAGATGATGCTTGGGTCCCACACATTAGTGTGTATGGAGGGGAACAATTGAAGGTGTAGTGGGGATTTGGAGAATGAAAATAGAGAGTCTGTTGGTTTTCCTACCTCTTAGAAGGCTCTTTATTTTTTTTAACAAAGTTAGAAAAACTCCAAATTTAGCTAAGAAGATACTATTCTCTTGAAGTTGCTCTTAGGCTTCGGGTTAATATGCCCTTGAATATATTGCAATGGTCTCATGTATAAATATCAACTCCTATCTACGGTGTGATTTTTAGGGTTATTGATGTTCTTGCCCCTATTTTGAGTGCCAATGATGATTTTTATTGAGGCAAAAACGCTAAAAACCTATTCTTTATTGTATTGATACCGTTTATGTTACATAGCTATTGCGTGATTAATATGCTCTGGACTATTTGCAACATTACATTTTTCACCGCAACAGTTACCTTAGATTATATTGCATATAAAAAGACATCACTAAAATCAAAATTATCTTTTTCTAATTCATATTGCAATAGGCCTCCGAATTTTTTATGAAGCACAAATACACATCTAGTGTGGCGCAAGACACCTTGCGCCTAATTTGTCGCTTCCTTATACTGTAGGTCAAGTATTCAGTTCAACCGCTTCCTCAACTCTACCCATTACCTTACTCCATGAGCGTCCCCTTTAATTAGATATGCAATGATCCAAACATTACATGTCAATGAGAGGAAATGAGTGATCCTTAATCATTTGATACCGTGTAAATCCGTTGGCACAAAAGATTAAATAGTTTTGTTCAGGTCAGAGGTTGGTTGGCTTGCTTGCGTCCCACTCCTGTTTTTTAAAGGAAGAGGCAGCTACGGCTGTTGCCTGTCTTTGAAGCTGCAACAATACTTTAGGTGTATGGTGTGCTGTGGTGTGGTGTGTACTAGTAGCATGGTAGTGGAGATGGTGTAAGTGTAAGCAACTGCTTCACTCCTCGCCTACTCTCTCTCTCTCTCTCTCTCTCTCTCTCTCTCTCTCCCTGGAATTTTGGCATCTGTTATTTTTATAGAATGGCCATTCAAATCATGAGAGATTCTCAATGATTAAATAAATCAGACGTCTCGATGGAGAGCTAATGGGCAGTAGTAGTACATGGCTCCTACCTCTCTTGTCATGACCAATTTGGTACATACATTTTGTTGAAGTAGCTGCTGCTTCTACGCAACCTGTATACTATAGATGAGCAACATTCAGCGTAGAAGAAAATTCCTTGGCCACTAGCAGCAGCTTGGTTGCGCAACTTGGACATGAAGGTTCTTAACTTCGCAATTTACTTGGAATTTCAAGTTGCACGGATCTGAATCAGCTCTGTTCCTGACTCCTGAGCTCAAGACTAGTTGTTCGTATCTTCAGACTTGTCCCTCACGTGTTTGCTTGCCCTGCATTCCCATTTCCCTCATCAAAGCATTGTAAGACGGTAGAGGTACATAACAACCATGCGAAATAGCTAATACCTGTATGTGGCTAAAATGCTTGCATTGGAAATTTACAATAGAAAATTTAAAACTTAATGTGACAAACTGTCTGCAGCTTAGTTGGGTTAATTGGTCTCAGATCACTCAGGAGCACAAACTGACCCATTCCGAGACCTTACGTGCAACCAGTTTCCACGTACGCTTCAACATTTGACACCAATCATAACTGTGGCATTGACCCCATCAACTCAGTTAATACTGGATCTGAGAAGCATATCAGCTAGGTCACACACTGTTATCAAATTAATCTACATAACTTGCATTGCTATCCATTCGCTTGTGCAGAGAACTACTCTTCCCCAGATCAAGAGATGTGCAGTTAAGCCTACTGACACAGGTTGACTTAGGCAATGTGTTGTGCACTAAGCACTTGCTGGTGGTTGCTGGCATGTTGTCTCCGTTGCATCCAACCCAACCCTCATGTTCGTCCTCATCATTGCAGTCTTGGATTTAGTTATTAATAAGAGCTCACGACGTGTCGGAGAGAGATTAGTGAATTTTGTGCATGTGGAGCGCTGTTTCAATCCTCTGATGGTTTTCAGTTACTTCGCAGTGTCCTCGGCATTTTACTTTTACATATTCTGATCAACTCAAGGTATTCCTGAGCTCAACAAAATTATTTTTTCAGAAGTTCAGACTTCTTCCCATCCTGTTGCTTGCCCTGCACTTCCAGTTCTGTCATCAAAAGTACATCAACAATTCAACTTGCATGCATTCTCAAAGTCAAGGGTAACAAATACACTAACACCTACCTACCTATTTTTTTTTCGAGTACAAGTTGGCTTCGATATTGAAATTAATACAAATTCTGTTAGAACTAAGGGCTGATATATATTTCGAGACAAAAATACACCAAGTGAATACTTTCTGGTAACCTTTTTGCAGCATGAATGACGTGCAAAGAAAAAATCGCACAACTAGAGGTCCATTGCACACCTATATATAGATCTTCATATGTAGCTTTACAACATAAAACAAAATTGACAACCGGAATTACTTTGAAAAGGAAAAAGAATAATGGCAATAATTTTTAGCACAGCCAGGCTGCAGCTTAGTTGTGCAAAAGCGGTCAGCTACACCGATTGACCCATTCCCACACTTCGCGCGCAATCCACATAATATACATCATGTGCAAAACAAGGAAATGACATCAACATTATAAAAAAAAGGCTACTTTTACAGTTTCCTGTGGAATTTCCGGGTGGCACTGGCACATAGTTGAATAGATTCATATGAGATTTGGTCACGTTCTTTTTCTTCAAATTTGATTTGATACCGTACACCCGGCTGGTCATTTAAACATTGTCATTTTGGCATAATCTTGTCGTAAAATTCATATGAGTAGCGTCTGCAGAGGATGTTAAGGAGTTTAGGTCTCTTTGGATAGGCTAAGTTGAGTGATAAAGTTTAGCATAAATTTTTTGAATCTTGGCTAAACTTTAGCCTACCCCATTAGCACTTGTGCACAGAATTAGCCATCCATTGACTTGTGCACAGAATTAGCCAGAGATAAGGGTATAAAATTGGATCGAAACCGGATCAGGAGAGGATGATGGCACAGTTAAGCCACTGATACTGTCTGACTTGAGGTATGTGCTGTGCACTAAGCACCAGTTAATCATCGCTGTCATGTTGCTTGCATTTCAGGATGTAAGTGGGTGTGTTTTGCGTCAACCAGGGCTCAACCCACTCGACCCAATGGGAAGCTTTTGCGTAGTGGGTTGACCCAAAAATTAAACATCGGGTTATCCAAAACCCATTGGGTTACCCAAAGCTTTGTGTATCCTGCATTCGGTTCCCCTGTTTTCTATCTCTGTCTCGCGCATCACCCTCTCCCTCCCCTACTCCAGCCAGCAGCAACAACAGAGAAAAGCTTGAGGCCGAGTTGGCAAATGCGGAGACCAAGATCCACCGGTTCCCACGCGGCCTTCGGGGGATCGGCAGCCGCGACGGTAACAGCAGCCGCTACATCGCACCGAGCGTGGTGGCCATTGGTGCGCCGTGCCTACGGAAGATGGAGAAGGTCAAGCTCGCGACGGCGTACAACCTCTGCCAGAGAAGAAGCTCGAGGCCGAGTTGGCAAATGCGGAGACCCCTACGCAGCCTTCGGGGGATCGGCGGTGGCGACGGCGGCCACTACATCGCGCCGAGCGTGGTGGCCATCGGCACAACATGGGACTCCGCCGAGGGGTCGTGGCCACCGCCGCCGCCGAGCTCGAGAAGCACGGGCGTAGGTGGGGGCGAAAATGGATCCCGTGCGAACAAGGGTGCGCCGGCACGGGAGGTGCGTAGCTCCGACCGATCCTATCTAGACGAGAGAGCATGGACAGGGGCACGCCGGAGAAAGCCATGGACGATGGTGGTGCTGCGCGAAATTGATTAGAGGAGCGCAGGGAGGGAGAAGAGGCTTACTTTTCTCTTATTTTTTGGGTAACCCAATAACCTATTTTGTAAACCAGTTATTGCACCATATTACTTTTGGGTTAGCTCTATAGGGTTTTTACCCTACTAATTATGAATTGGGTTTTGGGTCACGGGTTGACCCAGGAAATCCTGCATCCTGACCTGCATTGCATCCACAGCCAACACTCATGTTCTTTCCCATCATTGGAGTGTCAGGGAGGCAGTGGATTGCAACTAGATGGGGGAATCTTTTTTTTTTCCCATGTGGAGCGTAGTATCTCAGCCACATCACGGCGTCAATCTTGCTCCCTCGGCACATGGTTTTAGAAAATGAGCAGCAAAAGAAATTTACCTGCTATAGGAGCTTCATGTAGTCCCACGTAAAAAATTCAAAAAATGCGAGTATTTTTGGTATAGTTAGACTCAAAGGCCTTGGCTGGGCATAGTAGGGTGGGAGTCACATGTAGTTATACCAATGCGCTACGCACTCTAACAAGTGTTAGCAGCTTGAAAAATCCAGAACATCTCTGACTCACATGGTGACGGAAGGCTGTAAACGTCAATACAGGATCACATGGGTTACGTGCGACACGAAAAGTTAAGACTCAGAGGGCCTAGGATGGGGCTTAATGGTCACACGGGTGACAGGTATGACATGTTGGGCCAAATTGCTGCACAGTCTGAACAATACGTGTGGTACAATGAGGTAAACAAGGGAATGAGTTGTCCGAATCACTGAATAACCAACACTTCATGTAAAACTTCCTTCAGAAAAAAACAGGTCATGTAAAACTCATGGTACCGAGAATATTAATATCATGATATGGAGCTGGATGTCGATGGCATCACAAATATTGTAGGATGGGAAAGAAAAGAGTTTAACTTGTTTGTCATTGTTCATGACCGAAATGTTTTCAACGCATCGGCTTCACTTGGGATCCGAGCTTTTTTTGTTCTTGACTTCATCAATAATCACGTTGCAGGAGTTCATGGTGCACGCATCTATAAGATTGTGATTCCAGAGTTTGATCATGAAAAACCTCCAGCACCTGTTTGTTACGGTAAGAAAATCTCCAATAAGAAATCAAACTTATGAAAATGCATGCCTGCTGCGGTTCGCAGACATGCATAAACTCATGTAGCGGTAACTCACCGTAGTAGGGAAGGATTTCGTGCAAGTAATTGTCCATGAAGCTGGGAGAAGGCTTTGCAGGCCCATGGCATATGACTATCAACTATCACCCTGCAATTTACCCTTCCATTTTCAGTAAGAAGATCCAAACATATAGGTCGAGGAAATGACCAAACAAAGATGTTGAAGTGTGACAAACTAAATTGCAGTTCCAGGATAAAAATACTGATTAGGGTGGCTGCAAATGTAGTAAAAAAAGATTGTAGTCTGATTAGGATCAAACCATATCTTTTTGTTTTGATTGTTATGCAAGTCTTGCTATTGGCAGTTCCTTTTTTTAATGAAATGATATGCAGGTGTCTCATGTATTTGACAGCTCTCATGCATATTTACAGGAAAAAAGTCTGCTCAAGGCTCAACAATTGATGGTGCATCCTAATCCAAAGAAAAAAGAAGTATGTAGTGGCATTTAAGCAGCACATAATATTACATTTGTAGTACTGCCGTTGCACTATATTGAAGAATATGTTTTATCTAGTTGCAATGTTGGGACTTTATAGTGTTCCTAAATTCTCATTAAATAGACATTTTTTTTTCTGCACAATTCAACTAACCCAAGCTTGTTTATCATAACTAGCACAGTTACGTAGCCAATACTGCAAATACATAAACTAATTTCCAGTAATATAACGTCAATTAGACCATAGCAAACATACGGACATAATCTAAACCTGATGACTGAGCTATCTACATGGGTTACGAGCCAGTACAATACATATACTAGCAATAGACTAGCATTATTTTTTTTCTTGAATATGCAGGTTGCATTAAGATAGGAAGAAAAAAGCCAAAATAGACTTACAGAACACGACACTCTCACATCCTAACTGTTAAGGTTACATACTCGCCCGTGAACAAGAAAGGCCACCCTAGAGCCCTCAAAAAAAAAAGAAAAAAGAAAGGCCACCCTAGACCCACAGCTTAAGACAACTGTCCAACTGGACTCCTAACGACCAGTACACTTAACCCTTTTGCCAAACATCCAGAGCTCAGCTTCCTCTTGCACTAGAGTGATGGCAAGAGCCAACACTCATGTAGTGTAGTGGTAAGCTTCCCGGTTGAGGAAGACACCAACAGGCAGTGGCAGCCGGAGGAATTCATGATTGGGTGTACATAAATATTAGCGAACGGAACAGTCATTGCATATAGGTTTATGAAAAATAAAGGGTACACCGTAAGTAGGAATAATTCCTTAATCCATTCCTCAGTATTGGTGTGCAGGCACTAGCTATGGTTGATTTGGGTTTCATTGCGGCTCTAGTCCATGAAGATTCTAAAATCAATAACCTTCAATCTTTTTTATGCCTACAATTAAACAAATATGCTACATTGAACTACTGGACGAAATGCTGAATACAACAATTCACCGGACCAGACATGAATCAATTGCAACAATTCACTGAGTTGAAGACGGGAGGAGGAACGAGAGCAAACAGGCGTTAATTTCTGCGAGTGTTTTGCTTGAAGGCTTGATGTCCTGCCATTCCTCCCTATCTGGGCCAGTTATGAGTACATTATGCATCGTAACTGAATTTTTCTTCCCCAAATTATTTGGTGTACAGATGAACACCCATGCACCTCTACTGGGTCCGCCCCTGCAACCAGGGTTCAAATCCTGGCGGCAGCAAAAACACCCCTTCCCTGGCAACCCAAAAAATAGTCGCAGGGTGCCAGCCTGGGGCACCCGTGGTTGGTTTGGGCCCTCCTTTCAGGGGGTAGTTGCAGTGGTAGTTAACCTAGTGGGTCATGGTTGGCCCAGGTTATGGTGTGGCCCTATAGGGTGAAGCCAGGTTCGGGGGTTTTCTCGGCCGGATTGGCTGAGGTTGCTTCTTCGTGCAATGCCATGGGGGGCGGTCTTTCCCCTGCCGGTCGAGTTTTTTTTAGAGTGATGGCAAGAGAGACTCTATGTGACACTCCATACCTCACCCTCCAGATCGTCCAGGCACCTAAGACCACAAGTGAGTTGAAGCCCTGCTTAGCATCCTAACCCACCAGACTGGAGGTATGCTGCCACCAATCCAAGAGGCCAGCCGTGTTAGCTTGTGGTGAAGAGACATGAAGACTAGCATTTAGTCTTAGTCTAACTGAAGTAAGCTAACCTACCTGGCTACCTCAACAAAAGAACGCTATCCTTTCTAAAGCATGTCATAGCAGTGAAAACAATTCGAGCTAGTCTATCAACAGCAAGAAGTGAAATCACTTCTATTTACCAGGATAGCCAGAAATTAAATGCAAGAATTGGGGATGAAGACCTGACCTTTGTCTGGAAACAAATGAATTCCACATATGCATGATACACTTCTCATCTTTTGTAACATTAATGAAATCATCAAGCATCTGAATTTAATCAGAAAGTTAAATAACAAGAATTATTAAACTACTACCGCACAGCAAATACAGATTAACTTGAGCTCAAGCTAAGGTAGCAGACTGTTCCTATTCCGTCCTTGTGCAAGAATAGAGCAAAAAGAATATCACATCTTACCCTTCTATCTTCAAAGTCAGCAACATCATCATCAACTTCGTCTTCACTATCATGATCTGAGAGAACTTCTTCAAATGCCATTGGCTACAATAAATATAAGATGATGATTAATTAAGCTAGATGCAAATATAGGAATGAATCATGATGGTAGGAACCAAAGCTCCAGGACAACAAAAGTTACCAGCACAAAGCGCATAACACTAAAGCTAAAAATTGGCCAAAAATGTGTGGAAACAGAGATAAAACTGAAGTCAGTTCAATGCAATTACAGTCAAGATTGGTAGAAAAGTATAGGATGGGAACAAGACATGAAAAGAGCTGCACAAGTTTCAACACCTGTCCTGTGTGAGAATGGAAGAATTGACGTTTTTGAAGGAGTTGCTGACTGCCAGATGATACAAACACAAACAAAGCGATGAGTTAATCGAAGAACTTGTATCTAAGGTGATTGAAGACAGTATTAACTGAGTAACATGGTATCAAGAACATAAACAAAAGGGACATACTTTCTGGGGTTAATCTGGTTGACAGATAGTCTCCTGGTCTTTCCGAACTCGAGTATTCTTGGTGGTGATAGATGGCCGCCATGTAATGAACAGGCAGGATCAACTGACGTGTCTGACACAGAAGTACCTGAAAAATTTAGGCGACATCAGGAAATTTCTTGATTATTATCCGAAATAAAGTGTATGTGCTGCATGCAAGGCACTCTAGGGATACAATGGCAGTGACTGTCTATGTGGCACTATAGAAGCCACATGCAATGTATGCAGGATCCACCTGCAGAATATTAGTTGGAAGCTATAGAAAAATTTAATATTTGTTTTAGGGAATTAAGTTGGCAATGTAAAAGGGGATATCCAGATAGCAATCCCACCATGCCATCCATCCTCCCCTCTCCACAGTAGTTATCCAGCTATGAAATATGCAATGATTTTAGGGCATCATACACCTTAGTACCAGGTTATGCAAAGTAGTGCTGAAGTCAAAATGTAATTCAATATCAACATGCCAGCAGAATGGTTGCCAGAAATATATAAAGAACCACTTTATCAGGCTGCAATGACTCTATTCAACAACCTCTTTCCAAAAGCTACACCAAGAAAAAGGTCGAAGAGTTCAACTTGTACAGACTAGCATGGTGTAGACTAATTGTTCAAGAAGGGTTTTATAAAAAATTACTGCTTCATAACCCTCATTTCTGGTCCAAGATGAGGTGGTGTCTTTTCCCCCCCCTTTTTTTTCTGTTATTGGACCTATAGTTCTCCCTTTTAATACAAAGATACACAGCTCTCCTGTGTATTCGCAAAAAAAAACAAAATTTGCTGCTTGGACCATGTGGCTAATCTGATGTTGAGTATATGTGTCAAGATTTAGTACAAAAAACATGAAGTTTAAAATATATCTTCTCCCCTGAAGGCCTAAACTAAATTTGTTCAACAAATAACTATTGAACTAAGTTAGAAACAAGGGAAGGAGACAAAGGGAATAATTCATGGATGGGTAGGGTTTCAGTATGTTAATATGAATAAAAAAAAGCAAATCAAATAAGATAAGAAATTTGATGTGTCCAACCCATATGAGACAAGAAATCTGACACTGTACATGTTAGGGAATTGGGAGACATTGCTGCTTTAATACCGCAACAATTCTTATATATAACAGCACATGAGACTAGCCTTAGATAAGAGTACATGAGGACTTCCTTGCTAGATCAATAACTAATATGAAACAAAAACCATTAACCGTACACCTAACATTAGTTCATTTCAAAGGCTAAGAGGAAAAGTATATAAATGCACCAATTTCCTTTTGCACATAGCTTCCTTCAAAGCTCACACGGGTATCTACAGGTGATTTTGATCGCATACCAAGTAGATGTCCATGCCTGATTATCTCAGTTGCTTTTGGCGGAACAATCGTCTCAGTTGCTTTTGGCAGAACAGTCACCTCAGTTGCTTCTAACGGTGTGATCACCTCAGTCACTTTTGATGGAACGATAGCTTCAGCCACTTTCGCAACAACTAATCTTGGACGCTTCTTATACTTTGAGCTGAAGGAACATTATTACTGATACAAATTGGTCTGAATAGAGAATTGATAAATCATATAAGGAAAGGGAGAACAAGCATACAAGTAGGAAAATGTTCTCTGCCTCGGATCAACTCCTGCAGGGAAATCCTGGAAATGATAGGGTGGGGTGCATTAGTTTTTCCATGAAATTTATGTGCAAAATTTTTCCAACTAAAATAGTATTGAGTGAAAGTGAATGTGGCTCGGGAAAGCAAAGGTCTCTAGGGTTTATGGAAACGTAACCTAGGAGATGCTCGCCTAATACAATGCCTATCTACCTTTCCCTAGGGGCGACACACGGCAACAGGCCTGTGCGGCCAGCACCCAAGGCTCCGTAGGGCCAACCGAATACCCCTTGCTAACATTTATAAGATAAGTCTCACACATGTGCGTCTATGTATCTATCTATTATACTAGATAGGGCAAAGTATAGCCCCCCCCCTCCCCCCTCCGGGTGATCTCGACCATCGATGGGATAACACGGAAGATTTTCTGGCCTCCTGTGGCCGCTTAGGTGTTAAGAGTCTTGGAGTCTATATATGTATCAAGACTGTCCTTTGGGCCTAAGTTGAATGAAATCAGATCCATTTGGACCAATAATTGGTATCAAGATCCTAGGGTTTCATCTCCCCTTTCTCTCCCGTGCTCCTCCCTCCTCTCCGGAGATCCCACCACCGCCACCCCAGCTCCCCACTCCACGCCGCCGCCTCTATCCTGTCCAGAGGTGCCCCTTCCCTCTCCGGCCCCTCTCCATCCGGCGCTCGCGCGGAACAGCAACCTCGCGCCCTCGATCGAGCCGCACGCCCCTTCGCAAAGGTGGCGCAGATCGGGCAAGAAGAGGTCCAGACTCGGAGCCGCGGCGCGGGAGGCGGGCGTGCGCAGGCAGGCGGCCGGCGCGGGCCCAGCTGCGAGGCAGACGCGCGGGTGCAGGAGGAGCAGGCGTGCGCGCGAGGAAGCGGCGCTACAGCGGCCAGCGTAGGCCACGGATGGCCCGACGCTGGGCCTGCAGCGAGCGGCGTGCAGGCAGCCAGCGGCATCGGCGTGCAGGAGCAGCAGAAGGGCGCTCGCAGCTGCGATTCCCCTTCGGCAGCAGCTCGTCTCCAGCGATTCTTCTCCGACCATGGCTTCCCCTGCACCGAGCCGCGGCTCTAACCACGCCTCCATCTCGTCGAGCACGAGGCGCCAGCGTGGGGAGGATGCAGCAACGCTAGAGGCTGCGGCTGCTGCTGCGGAAGCAGCGCGCACACGTGCGGAGCGGCTACGGCGCGTGCGCGGGTGGAGCATGAGGCTCTCGAGTCCGAGGAGGCCGAGCGAGCAGCCACGGAGGTTGCAGCAGCCCGACGGCGCGGGAACCAACACACGCGTGCAATGGAGGCGCGTGGGGGCCGTGTCGCAGAGAACCAGCAGGTCGTGGCTGAGGCCATGGCCGTGCTACGCATGGCGTAAGCTGCTGACGGCGACCTCGGCGCGGGCAGCGACAACGACGATAGTGTCTTGGAGTTGGAGCGGCGTCAACGAGTCTCCACCCCCAGAGCAGCGTCGGCGGGTCTCTCCATCTCCGGAGCGGCATCGGCGTCGCCCGAGCGGCAAGGGAGATCTACTATCGTCCAGTCGGTCTTCAAGGACTCTGGCGGCAGCACGTGGCCGTTGCTCACGAAGACGAAATACGCAGACTGGAGTTCGATCATGAAGGTCAAGCTGCAGGCATGGCAGATGTGGGAAGCAGTCAAGTACAACGACGTCGACGACCACGAGGACCGGCGTGCCCTTAGGGCGCTTCTCGCGGCCGTCCCAGCGGAGATGGCGTCCATCCTCGCCAAGAAGCCCACCGCCATGCTAGCTTGGGAGGCCATCGCCCAGATGCGTGTCGGCAGCGACCGTGCGCGGCGGTCCACCCTCTAGAAGCTTCGACAGGAGTGGGATCGCTTGGCCTTCCTGCCGAGCGAGGATATCGACAACTTCTCACTCCGCCTCGCCAGCTTGATGCAGAAGCTGGAGATGTTCGGCGACAACGACATCAACGAGGAGCAGGCAGTCGAGAAGCTTCTTCACATCGTCGCCGACAAGTACACTCAGGTTACTCTGGTGGTGGAGACGATTCTAGACTTGTCCGCGCTCACGATCGAGGAGGTGACAGGCCGTCTCAAGGCCGTCGACGACCGCAAGCTGTCTCTCGTCGAGCCGACCACCACGGGTGGCAAGCTTCTCACCGAGGAGCAATGGCGTGCTCGTCAGGGTGAGCGGAAGAAGGGGGTGGCTTCAGGCTCGTCGAGTGACCGCGCGCGTCGACCACGCAAGAAGGACAAGGGCAAGGCTCCACGTCCGCGTGGGGCGACGGCAGCGCCGCCGACGGCGAGCGCAAGGCGAACAGGGACGACATCTGTCGCAACTGTAGCAAGACTGGTCATTGGGCCAAGACTGCACGCGGCCGAAGCGTGGCGGTTAGGCCCACATCGCCGAGGCTCGTGCCGACGATGAGTCGACCTTGTTCCAGATGCATGGGAGTGTCAAGCTGCGCTCCTCTCCTGAGCCGACCGTCACCGCGCTCCTCCACTTCGACTAGCCGTGAGCTCACACCTTCCTCGGGAAGGGCGCAGGCGACGAGAAGATCGATGGATGGTACCTCGACACCAGTGCGCTACCCACCACACGACCAGGCGGCGCGAGTACTTCTCCGACCTGGACTCCACCGTGAGAGGCTCCGTCAAGTTCGGGGACGCCTCCACCGTGGAGATCGAGGGTGTCGGATCCGTTATCTTCGTCGTAAAGACCGGCGAGCACCGGATGCTCACCGGTGTCTACTACATCCCAGCACTGCGGAACTCGATCATCAGCTTGGGACAGCTGGATGAGAACTGGTCGCGCGTGGAGATTGAGCACGGGCTGCTTCGCATTTGGGACACGTCCTCGTCTTCTCGCCAAGGTGAGGAGGAGGAGCAACTGCCTCTACGTCCTCCATGCCAAGGTGGCGCAACCCCATTGCTTCGCAACTCGACGCGACGACGACGGGTGGCGTTGGCACGAGCACTTTGGGCACCTCAACTTTGAGGCCCTGAGGCAGCTCGGTGCTAAGGAGATGGTGCGGGGGATGCCGCACATCGACCATGTCGAGCAGTTCTGCGATACCTGTGTTCTGACGAAGCAGCGGCGGCTGCTCTTCCCGCACCAGGCGAGCTACTGCGCCAAGTAGAAGCTAGAGCTGGTGCACGGCGACCCCTGCGGTCCCGCCACACTGGCTACTCCTGGAGGACTGTGCCACTTCCTTCTTGTCGACAACATCTCCCGCTACATGTGGGCGATCCTCCTCGACACCAAGGCAGCTGCTTCGGACGCCATCAAGCGCCATCAAGCAGCTGCGGAGGAGTGTGGCCGTAAGCTCCATGTGTTGCGCACGAACAACGACGGCGAGTTCACAGCGGCTGAGTTTGTGGCGTACTGCGCCGACGAGGGCATCCAACGCCACTACTCTGCGTCGTACACTCCGCAGCAGAACGGCGCCGTCGAGCAGCGCAACCAGACGATGATGGCCACGGCACGTGCCCTCCTCAAGCAGAGGGGGATGTCGGCCATCTAATGGGGTGAGGCGGTGATGACCACCGTTCGCCTGCTCAACTGCTTGCCTACCAAGGCACTCGACAGCAAGAAGCCATACGAGGTGAGGCATGACCGCAAGCCGGCGGTCAGCCACCTCCGCGTCTTCGGCTGTGTCGCGTTCGTCAAGGAGCTTGGCCACATCGGCAAGCTCGGCGACAAGAGCGCACTAGGGGTCTTCATCAGCTACGCGGACGGCGTGAAGGCCTACCGCATCCTCGACCCTGTTACACAGCATGTGCGCATCGCACGCGATGTTGTGTTCGACTAGGGTCGGGGTTGGGTGTGGGGCAAGGCGGTGGACGACGGCTCGACTTCAACGATCGGTGACTTCGTCGTCGAGTACGCCCACTTCGAGGAAGCTGGGGAGTAGGCAGCTCTCCGTCACCGAGCGTGTTTGCCCCAGCTCCAAGACCGCCACCAACTCCGGCGAGTCCTTCGCCGACACCACTGGCCACGCCTCACTCGCCTACGCCGGCGCCCCGTACACCTACTCCGCCGCCCACGCCTCTGAGTTCAACACCACCAGCCTCGGTCTGCAACGAGCACCGCTCGGTGGAGTTCGTCACGCCACTCTCCAACGAGGACCGCGTCGATGTGTACCACGACGGCGAGCCTCTGCGGTATCGCACCGTGGAGGACATCCTCAACGAGCAGCCGGTGCCTGGACTTGTACCGCACGACTTGGAGGCGGAGCTGCACCTGACGCACAACAATGGCGAGCCCCGCTCCTTCACTGAGGCGGAGGAATACGCAGCCTGGCGTGCCGTGATGCAGTTGGAGATGGACGCCGTCGAGAGGAACCGAATTTGGGAGCTGGCTGATCTCCCAGCCGATCACCTCGCAATCACCCTCAAATGGGTGTTCAAGCTAAAGAAAGATGAAGCCAGTGCGGTCGTCAAGCACAAGGCTCGACTGTTCGTGCAGCAAGAGGGTGTTGACTTCGACGATGCCTTCGCACCCGTCGCATGGATGGAGTCCGTGCGTCTCCTCACACTGGCAGCCCAGGAGGGCTGGCGCGTCCACCACATGGGCGTCAAGTCTGCCTTTCTCAACGGCGACATGAAGGACGAGGTCTACATCTACCAGCCGCTGGGATTCGTCATCCCCGGCAAGGACAAGGTTCTTCGCTTGCGCAAGGCCCTCTACGGCCTGCGGCAGGCACCCCGAGCTTGGAACGCCAAGCTAGACGCTACCATGAAGACCATGGGGTTCGTGCAAAGCCCGCACGAAGCGGCTGTCTACCAGCGGGGCAAGGACGGCTCTGCCTTGCTGGTGGGCGTCTACATCGACGACTTGGTGATCACCGGCGCAAAGGTCGACGAGGTGGAGGCATTCAAGGAGGAGATGAAGGCCACCTTTCCAGATGAGTGACCTGGGGCTCCTCTCCTACTTGGGGATCGAGGTGCACCAGGACGACTCCGGCATCAGTCTCAGTCAGATTGCCTACGCCAAGCGCATCGTTGAGCTAGGTGGACTCACCGAATGCAACCCCTCTCACCCCGATGGAGGAGAGGCTGAAGCTGAGACGCGACAGCACCGCGGAAGAGGTCGACGCCACGGAGTACCGGCGCCTTGTGGGGAGCCTTCGCTACCTCACCCACACGCGGCCGAACTTGGCATTCGCCGTTGGCTACGTCAGTTGGTTCATGCAGCGACCGACGATGGAGCATCTGCAAGCCATCAAGAGGATCATCCGCTACGTCGCGAGCACCCCGACTACGGCCTGCACTACCCGAGGTGTCCTAACGTGGCACACTTTCATCGGCTACAGTGACAGCAACCACACCGGTGACATCGACACTAGCAAGAGTACGAGCGGGATGATGCTCTTCCTTGGCAAGTGTCTTGTCAGCTAGCAGTTGGTCAAGCAATAGGTGGTGGCTCTGTCCAGCTGTGAGACAGAGTACATCGCCGCTACTTCTACCTCTACGCAGGCGATTTGGCTGGCTCGACTGCTTGGTGATCTCCTTGGCAGAGATGCTGAAGTAGTGGAGCTCCGAGTGTACAGCAAGTCCGCTCTAGCTCGGCAAAGAACCATGTCTTCCATGAGCGCAGCAAGCACATCAGGGTGAAGTATCACTTCATAAGGGGCTGCTTGGAGGATGGGAGCGTCAAGGCCAACTACATCAGCACATAGGACCAGCTTGCTGACTTCCTCACCAAATCTCTTGGGAGAGTGAAGTTTCAGAAGTTGCAGTCCAAGATTGGGATGATCCGGATTGGGACCACTATGTGAGACTTAGGGGGAGAATATTAGATAAGTCTAACACATGTGCATCTATGTATCTATCTATTATACTAGATAGGGCTAGGTAGAGACCCCCCGGGTCATCTCGACCATCGATGGGATCACACGGAGGATTTTCTAGCCTCCTGTGGCCGCATAGGTGTTAAAGAGTCTGTTAAGGTGTCTTAAGAATCTTGGAGTCTATATATGTATCAAGACTGCCCTTTGGGCCTAAGTTGAATGAAATCAGATCCATTTGGACCAACAACATTTAGTATGCATGAATCTCCAATATCATGCATGTAAAACCCATTGGATATTCCATGTTAAGCATTCAAATTCTAAACTGGGTTTCAGTGCACCCTTGACTTTTGCATCCAAGAAAGCAACAAGAAAATAGAGCTATGGGTCTTGAACTAGCAAAAGAATAAGAGGGACATGAAATTTGAATGACTTGTAAACCACTGAATGGGGCATGCGTATCAATATACATTATTATTGTTTATTTCTTAATAACTAGACAGCAACATACATTTGATTTTCTTTATCGTTAAATTACCTCATTTGTCCAGGTATTGCGCTTCAAACTAACATTGACACCCTGTTCCTTCTCAGATATCTGTAAGAACAAGCAAAAGTAGTTATCAACAATTGAGTGTGTTTGAAGTAGGTTAGTTTTAGAGGTTTACGAACCCAGAACTCAAAGTTGAACTGGTCATGCGATGAGATTAAGTGATACTTCAGACCCTGACACCCAAAATCATTATATTAGATATGACATCAAAACAGAGTAGAAATGAATGTTACTTCTTTTTTGGTATAAATAAATAAAATAAATATATGAGGTGAAGGTGTGGATATGAAAACACAATCGCAAATTCCTTTATAGGAAAAAAAATATTTGGTTTAATCATTAAAAATGTTATTTCTCTCAATACTAAGAACAGGAGAATCCTTAGGACGAAGTAGTGAAATATAGATATAACACAATAGAAATTTTTCTCCAAACTTTACCATGAAGCTTCCACACTTTATCAAGCAAAACGAGCAGCAGAAATCTTCAGTAACTGGTAAGAAGGATTCAAAAAATCAATATAAACAAATGTTATAATGAGGAAAGGTTCCTGCTGTAACTGCCAGTAAGTGATGCAAAATTGCAGTACAAAGAGCAATTGCAGAGCGTAACTTATAATATTGGCCATGAAAAGCTACCATAGAAAGCACAAGCAGATGGCAATCCAGGATTCCAGGTGTAAAGAAATGACCCCGGGAGCTAAGTTTCACCTTAAAAATGGTAAGTGTCTCACCAAGAACACCACATTGAAATCCCTTAAAAATGGAAGATCACTAATTCACTTTACTACAAACAATCTTGTTTGTCTGTCTAACACCCCAAACAAAACTTTGACTCGTTTCACTACTCTAAACATAAGATTAAATTGCATAATTTATGTTGTACTTTCAGTTTAATTATGCTAGTGTGCCCTTTCCTACCGCAACTACCTTCATCCTATAGTCAATTCCTAACAGGGGCACAGAGCGTGACACGAAGAGTTACATGCATACACAAGACAACGGCACCAAAGTGCCTTACAGAGCTCCCTTTTTTAGAGGAAGCACAACACACAGCAAGGTGAAGGAATGAATTGGGCTGATGATGAGACGGAAAGCGATTCAATGCAAGCCTGCAGACCTGCAATACTTGCGGCTAGTCAAGGGTGCTGTATCTTTTTCTTTCATGCATACACAGAGACAGCTGTGTATCTTTGCATTAAGAAGAAGCTTCAGAAGAGTTAAAATTGCAATCGCGAGGCAACTAGGAGCTAGCGGTTCACATGCATCCAGGTTTCATACTGGGTGTGCTGTATCCTTCAACGCACCGCCAAGCAAAGAAGGATCGAGTGAAGTAGGTGATATAAGGTTGATATGGATTCGAATGCCTGCGGCAGGAAGGGTTTCAATGGTAGAGAGTACTGTACACATACTTTCCCACTATTGTGTGCCAAATTCTAGGGATAGGAAAAGCACGAGAGTAATTATGCCCAATGTCGCGTGCACAACTTAGAACTACCACTTCCTGAAGCAAAGACATTGGTACTAGATGCTTTGATGCCTTGCTAACTAAGACATTAAACCTCAAAATAAGCTATTCAAACATTGTAAAAAATATTTGTATTCGCAAATGTTATAAGTGTGGTGCCATTCTCAAAATAGTTTAAAAGATGGTCAGCCCATACATATTAGCCCAATAAATTTCTGTTGGAACCGAATGCCGGGGATCAGCGTCGATCGGAGGTGTCGCGCCGCCGGGCTCGATGGTGACCGCGGCGACGTGAGCTTTGGAGGAACACACGCGAACACTTGGAAGAAGAACACACGCAAGAGTACAGCACCAATTGACGTGCTTATTCGTTGCATCGGATCTCAGATACATAGGCACAAAGCCCGGCCACCCCGTCGCCACAATGCCCCCGTGATCGCCCTCTTTTTCGGATCGCCGCGGGACATGCACGAACGGCATCGCGACGGGGTCAGACACTGAACGCGGTCTCGGCGTGGGCACGCGCACATCTCCGGCCCACCCAAGATTCTATGCGACAAAGCAGCAACTACGACACGATTACATGACACGATTACAACAGGATTACACCTGTGAATTTATCCTAGAACTAACATTTCACCCCCTTAATCCTGTTGCACTGGAACAACGCCGAGCTTCAGTCTGAACTCTGCAAACTTCATCCTCCCAAGAGGCTTTGTCAGAATGTCAGCCACTTGCTCATCTGTCCTCACGTGTTTAACCTCAACCATGTCTTTCTCGATGCAATCACGGATATAATGATACCTTGTGCTTGCTCCACTCATGAAACACAGGGTTCTTGGCCAATTCGATAGCTGACTGGTTGTCGACTAAAAGTCTGAATTTCAGAGGCTCTCCTCCAACCAGTTCTGCAATCAGCCGGCTCAGCCACACTCCTTGGCAGGTTCCCAGCGCTGCAGCTATGTATTCAGCTTCACAAGATGACAGTGCCACTACCTTCTGCTTCTGTGAAGCCCAGGTCACCAGATTTGAACCGAGGTAGAAGACTATCCCCGAGGTGCTCTTTCTCTGAATCAAGTCACCTGAACAGTCGCTGTCAGTAAAGCCTAACAGACTGAGATCTGTTGGAGTATATTGGGCCCATGTGTATAGAGGCCCATCTAGAGGCCCATGTATAGGTATTATATATACCCACCCCTCTAGGGTTGGAGGAATACAAGCATTATTCTCTCCTACATGGTATCTAGCCATCTCTTCCCTCTCCCTCCCTCCCTCTAGCAGCCGCCGCCGGGCCCACCCCACCACCGACGCCGCCGCCGGCGCCATGGCCAGCCGGCCGCCTGCGCCCCCTCCCCTCTCCTCCTTCCCTCCCTCCCTTCTCCTCTGCTACCGGCCGCCGATCTCCTCTGCTCTGGGCGCGAGGCCCGCGGCGCCCTGGGCACCTGCCGCTGCTTGGCCTGCGGCGCCCTGGCTTCCCGCCGCGGCCCTCGCCGTCGTCGAGACCCTCCCAAACCCACTCCTCCCGCCGCCGGCCTTGGAGGAGCCGGATCCGCCTGCCCTAGGCACGGATCCGGGTGCGGGCCTGGCAGCCGCCGCGGCCGATCTCGCCGCCCAGGGCGCCGATTCGACTGCCCTGGGTGCACTGGGTGCCGGGGACGCGGCCACAGGAGGTCCTGTTGCCGCCGCCGCCGCCGCCCGGGGTGTTAATCCGACGCCCCAGGACGTCACCGCCGCCGCCCTTGCCGCAGCCCTCGGCGCGGATCCGGGCGCGGGCCTGGCTGGCGCCACCACCGCCGCCGATTCTGCCGCCCGGGCGTCCCTGGCCGCTGCCGCCACCGCCCCTGGTGCAGCTGCCGCCACCGCCCCTGGTGCAGCTGCGACCGCCGCTGCCCAGGCCGCTGCCGCCCTTGCCGCCACCCATGATGGCGCCGGGACTGGCGCCGCCCCTGCCCCCGACGCCCCTCCTGGCGTCGCCCACCCGGCTCCCAGCGCGGCATGGCCGTGGCTCCAGGGAGCCGCCACCGCCTCCTATGCTGCTGGCGGCCAGCCGCCGTGCCAGCATCCGCTCCTGTAGCCGCGCGCCGCACCCCTGCAGCCGGGTCCTCTCCAGCCCGCGTCGCCCGTGCCGCCGCCGGGGCCTGCGCGGGTGCCCACCGCCGCTGTCGCCGCTGCTGCTCCTCTACTGGCGTCCGTTGGCGCGCATCTGGCTGGAGCGGACTCGAGCGCGCGGACGGCCCTGTCGAGCGCCTCCGCGAGCTCCTGCAGCCTCGCGCCGGCGCGCGCCTCCTCCGCCGTGCGGCTCTTCGACGCGCACTGCCACCTCCAAGACCCCCGCGTCGCGGCCGTCGCACCCACCCTCATGCGCGCCGCCGCCGCCCCTGCTGCTGCCGCTGCAGCCCCTACTGCCGTCGGCGCCAGGGCCCTTCCTATGGGCGCGTGGGCCTCCAGCGTGGGCACCCCTCCCCTGTTCCAGGCAGCCGCCCAGGCGCCTCCTCCACTCCAGGGCATGGGCCGCGCCGCCGAAGCTGCTGCCTCCCGCGCCGCCGCGCACGCCGTGCAGGCCGTCGTGCCCGCTGCGCAGGGCGCCCGCCGCGCAGGGCGCCGGCCGCGCAGGCTCAGGCCGTCGCGCCCGTAGACCTGGCCGCCGCCGCGCCCGCCGCGCGGGCCGCCACGCACGCCGCCCAGGCCGTCGCGCACGCCGCGCCGGTCCAGGCCGTCGCGGGCCCTCGTCCTCGGCCCAGCTGGCGGCCATGCTCGCCGCTGCTGCTCCCCTGTTCGCGCCATTCTGGACACCGCCCGCTCCACCCAGCCAGCAGCCGACCTGGCCTGGGGGGTGGGACCAGGCCGCACTGGGGCAGTCCTTCAGCGCCATGGGGCGGACGCCGGCGGTCTGCACCGAGTGGATCGCCGACTCGGGTGCCTCCTTCCACACTACCCCACATGTCGGTATCCTCTCTTCTGTCCAACCCCCACACCCCTCTTGTCCTTCCATCATGGTTGGTGACGGGTCTTGCCTTCCTGTCACCGCCGTGGGTTCTGCTCCTGGCTCTTTTCGTCTTCCCAATGTCCTTGTTGCTCCTTAGATGGTTCATAACCTTCTTTCCATTCGTCAGTTTACAGCTGACAATTCTTGTTCCATCGAGTTTGATTCTTCTAGCCTCACTGTAAAGGATTCGGCCTCCCAGCGTCCGCTACTCCGGTGACAGCACGGGGTCCCTTTACACCCTTCGCCTTCCTTCTTCCGCTGCATCACTCTCGTCTTCTTCTTCGCCCTGGCCGTCTTGGTCTGCCGCTTTTGCCACGACGCCGTCTTCCACCACCTGGCACCGCCGTCTTGGTCACCTTGGCCGCGACGTTCTGGCTCAGCTCAGTCGTAGTACCGATGTTCCTGGTACTAGGGCTCCTGCTGAGCCCCTCTGCCATGCGTGCCAGCTCGGTCGTCATGTTCGGCTCCCTTTTTCCTCTTCTTCGCATGCGACACATGCATTTGACCTTGTTCACTGTGACCTGTGGACCTCTCCTGTACTTAGCCTTTCTGGTTATAAGTACTATCTAGTGGTGGTCGACGACTTCTCGCACTACTCTTGGACGTTTCCTTTGCGCGCCAAGTCTGAGACCTTCCCCACTTCTTTGCCTGGGTGTCCACTCAGTTCGGCCTCACCGTTAAGGCCGTCCAGTGTGACAACGGGCGGGAGTTTGACAACTCCACCTTACGTTCCTTCTTCCTGTCTCGGGGTGTTCGGCTGCGTATGTCGTGTCCGTATACCTCTCCTCAGAACGGCAAGGCTGAGCGGATGATTCGCACGACGAACGACGTCGTGCGCACCCTCCTGATCCAGGCTTCTCTGCCCCCGCGCTTCTGGGCTGAGAGCCTCCACACCGCCATACCTGCTCAACCGCTTTCCGTCCACTGCTTCTCCTGCTCCCACTCCACACCACGCTCTCTTCGGTACCCCTCCTCGCTACGACCACCTTCGGGTCTTCGGGTGTGCGTGTTACCCTAACACCTCCGCCACCGCTTCTCACAAGCTGGCGCCCCGTTCGACTCGTTATGTGTTCCTCGGGTACTCCCCTGACCACAAAGGGGTACCGATGCTTTGACCTCACCTCTCGCCGCGTTCTGATCTCTCGACACGTCGTCTTTGACGAGTCGGATTTCCCCTACTCTACCTCCTCTACACCTTCTCCTGACCCCGAGCTGGAGTCTCTGTTTCCGACTGACCCGGTGGTTCAGACACCGTTACCTGTCTGTCCTTTTCCTGCAGGTTTTCTAGCCACGCACGGTCCCCGGACCTCCGGTCGTGCCGCGCGCGGACCCGGTGTCTCCCGCTGCTCCACGCGCGGCCCCGGTGCCTTCACCTGCACCTGCGCGGTACGCTCAGCCGATGCAGGTGTACCGGCGTCGCTTGGCGCCGACCACGACACCGCAGCGGTACGCTGAGCCGGTGCAGGTGTACCGGCGTCGTTCGGCGACGACACTAGCGCCGCCTCCTGCTCCGGAGGATCCTGCGACGCCGACGCCGGAGCCGTTGCCGCCGCCGCCTCCTCCGGCTCCCTCTCGAGCAGAGCCGGAAGTATACCACCCGCCAGTCATCCATCGGGATCCTCGGCATATCCATCCCATGGTGACTCGGCGGATGGCGTCTCAGGCCGCGACTCTCTCCGCCACCGAGAGAGAGCCGAGGGTCTCTCCGGTACCCTCCTCTGTCCGCGACGCCTTGGCGGATCCTCACTGGCGTCGCGCGATAGAAGAGGAGTACGCGGCTCTTCTTGCCAACCAGACGCGAGACCTCGTACCGCGTCCGTCTGGTTGCAATGTGGTGACTGGCAAGTGGATCTGGACGCATAAGCGTCGGGCCGATGGCACACTGGAGCGCTACAAGGCTCGCTGGGTTCTCCGGGGGTTCACTCAGCGGCCTGGTGTGGACTATGATGAGACCTTCAGCCCAGTCGTGAAGCCCGCTACGGTGTGCACGGTCCTATCGCTTGCGCTCTTGGCCTGTGCACCAACTGTACGTGAAGAATGCGTTTCTTCACGGCACTCTGTCAGAGACTGTCTACTGCTCTCAGCTAGCGGGATTTGTGGATTTGAGTCGTCCAGATATGATCTGCCGGCTCAACAAGTCTCTCTATGGACTGAAGCAGGCTCCTCGGGCTTGGTACACTCGGTTCGCCACGTTCTTGCTGACATTGGGGTTCACCGAGGCCAACTCTGACACGTCTCTCTTCTTCTACCGCCGTGGGGATGAGACTTCCTATCTGCTGCTCTACGTTGATGACATTGTGCTCACAGCCTCTAGTCAGCGGTTGCTTCAGAGTGTCATCTCCTCTCTGCAGCAGGAGTTTGCTATGAAGGATCTCGGTCAGCTCCACTTCTTGGGCGTCACTGTTGAGCCTCGCCCGTCTGGTCTTCTCCTGCACCAGCGGCAGTACGCACTCGATATCCTGGAGCGGGCTGGGATGACTGATTGCAAGCCCTGCTCCACTCCTGTCGACACTCAGGCGAAGCTGTCCGCTGATCTGGGTGATCCGGTGGCTGATCCTATTGCCTACCGGAGTCTGGCTGGTGCTTTGCAGTACCTCACCTTCACCAGGCCGGACCTCACTTACGCTGTCCAGCAGGTCTGTCTCCATATGCATGATCCCCGGGAGTCACACCTTGCTGCGCTAAAGCGTCTCCTCCGCTACGTCCGTGGCACTGTGGACCTCGGCCTGGTGCTTCACCGCTCGTCCTCTGCTGAGCTGGTGGTCTACACCGACGCTGACTGGGCTGGCTGCCCGGACACTCGTCGCTCCACTTCCGAGTACGCCGTCTTCCTGGGCGGCAACCTGGTCTCCTGGTCGTCCAAGCGGCAGCCGGTTGTCTCCCGCTCCAGTGCCGAGGCGGAGTACCGGGCTGTCGCTAACGGCGTAGCGGAGGCGTCCTGGCTACGACATCTCTTGACGGAGCTCCACAGCCCGCTCGCCAAGAGCACGCTCGTCTACTGCGACAACGTCAGTGCCGTGTATCTCTCCACCAACCCCGTCCAGCATCAGCGGACGAAGCACGTGGAGATCGACCTACACTTCGTGCGCGACAGTCGCAATCGGCGATGTTCGGGTACTCCATGTCCCGACTACCTCCCAGTTTGCTGACATCTTCACCAAGGGGCTGCCCTCCTCGACCTTCTCGGAGTTTCGATCCAGCCTCAACGTAGCCGGTGGCTAGTTGTGGCTACGGGGGGAGTATTTGCCCTTTGTACTCTATTTGTACTCTCTTCTTGTCCAGTCTTGAACACTGCTGCGTCGGTAGTTCAAACTGCGGGGGGGTGTTAGCTTTCTTGTTGTCCAGTCTTGAACACCGTTGCGCCGATAGTTCAGACTGCGGGGGGTGGAGTATATTGAGCCCATGTGTATAGAGGCCCATCTAGAGGCACATGTATAGGTATTATATATACCCACCCTTCTAGGGTTGAAGGAATACAAGTATTATTCTCTCCTACAAGATCAGGCCTCCCATTCTTCAGATACCTGCAACCATAGTCAAGTGGTCCAGAGATGTATCTTACAATTCTTTTGACCACAGCCCAGTGTTCTTTAGCTGGTGCCTCCATGAATCTGCTAGCTATCCCCACTGCATATGCTATTTCTGGCCTAGTGTTCACCAAATATCTCAAGCTGCCAATCACACTTCTGTATCTGGTAACTTCAAGTTCAGAGCCAGGTTTTGCAATAGAAAGTCTCACCCTCAGCTCCATAGGAGTATCAACTGGGTTACATCCTGTCATCCTGCAAGTTTCAACAATCTTTGCAGCATAGGCCCTTTGGCAGACAGTGATGTGGTCTTTGTCTTGCTTGACCTCCATGCCCAAATAATAACTGAGTAGCCCAAGATCACTCATACTGAATATTTTCTTCATTTGTTCTTTGAACTCGGCTATCTTCTGTTTATCAGGGTCACAGATAATCAGATCATCCACATATACCCCAACTAGGAGTAATGTGCTCCCTGTGCCTCTCTTATACATAGCATGTTCAACTGTGCTTCTCTGAAAACCAAGAGCATTCAGCTCCTGATCAAGCTTGGCATTCCATGCCTGGAGCCTGTTTTAGCCCATAGAGAGCTTTCTTCAGTCTAAGCACTTTCCTAGCTTGTGCAGCTTCTGTGAAGCCTGGTGGCAGATGCACATACACTTCTTGGAGATCTCCATTCAGAAAAGCTGATTTTACATCCATATGATGTACTTCCCAATCTCCTTGTGCTGCAAGTGCAAACAGAATTCTCACTGTTTCAATTCTTGCAACTGGTGCAAAGACCTCATCATAATCCACCCCCTGCTTCTGGGCATATCCCTTAGCTACAAGCCTAGCTTTGTGCTTGACAACCTCACCAGCAGCATCTCTCTTTACCTTGAACACCCATTTTAAGCCTATTGCTTTGTGACCTCTTGGCAGATCTGATAAATGCCAAGTTTCACTATCTTTGATTGACTGAAGTTCAGTTTCCATGGCCTTCTTCCAGACTTCTTCTCCTAGAGCTTCATCCACACTAGCAGGTTCATCAGCTGCTAACAAACACAGCCCACTGTACTGCAAATTCTCCAGTTCTTCAGTATTGTCATACAGATCATTCAGAGTTCTGAATCTTAATGGAACACCTTCAAAATCTGCAGATTGACCTTGTGGTGGTGTGGCCCACTGAATGTCTGCTGGTGGTGTGACAGGTGTAGCTGGTGCATTAGAGTTACCAGGTGATGCTATAGGTTGGTCATGGTCAGAAGATGCAGCAGCTGGGCTCCCTGGTTCTGAATTTCCTGCTTCTGGAGCTGTTGCCGGACCGTGTACAGTGACAGGATATTCAACAATGAAATGATCAGGCTGGTTCTGAACTAAAGTACTTGTTCAGTCCCATCCTAAATCTTCCTCAAATATCACATCCCTGCTAACATGAAGTGTCTTAGAAACAGGATCAAGTAGCCTATAGCCTTTTGTACCTTCCTCATAGCCAATGAAAACCATTTTCTGAGATCTGTCAGAAAGTTTCTTCACACCTGGCCCAACTTTCTTAACATAAGCAATACACCCAAAAATTCTCATGTGATCCACTCTAGGTTTTTTACCATGCCATGCTTCATAGGGTGTGACCCCCTCTAGGCTTTTTGTTGGTGCTCTATTCAGGATATATACTGCAGTTGCAACAGCTTCTCCCCAATAGCAAGCTGGCACACTTTTGCTTTTCATCATGCACCTAGCCATCTCAACTACTGTCTGGTTTCTACACTCTACTACTCCATTTTGCTGGGGGGTGTATGGAGCAGTTGTATAGTGCATAATGCCAAAATCATTGCAAAAAGCACTGAAACTGGTTGAGTTGAACTCACCTCCTCTATCAGTTCTAATTGCTTTCAGTTTTGTTTCCATTTGAGTTTCAGCTCTTGACTTCACCTTCTTTATGTAGCTCAGTGCCTCATCTTTGCTCTTCAGCATTTCAACCCACATGAACCTGCTGAAATCATCCACAATTAACAGGAAATAGGATCTGCCACCTGGGGTTGGTGGCTCTATTTTTCCACAGAGGTCAGCATGAACTAATTCAAGTCCCTTCTCAGCTCGATATGACGAGGCTGCTGGGAATGGGGCTTTGTGCTGTTTTCCCAACGCACAACCATCACAAACTTGCTCCACTCTCTCAACAACAGGCATACCTGACACCATTTCTTTTCTGCCCAAATCACGCAGTGACCTGAAATTTAGGTGTCCAAACCTTGCATGCCACTCCCATGCCTCATCATCAAGTTTTGTCAGGAGACATATTGGTGAAACTGAGTTGAACTTAACTGTATAAAGACGGTTAGCAGTTCTTGGTGCAGATATCAACAGAGTATGGCCGTCAAGTACATTTAACTTCCCATTCTTCAGAGATATCTCATAGCCCAATTCCTCAAGTTGACCCAAACTAACAATACTACTTCTGAGTTTAGGAATGTAGTATATATCAGTGAGTACCTTGTGTTCTTGCTGCCGTCCTTGGATCACCATGGAGCCAAGCCCATGTATCTCAACGCTGGAGCCATCACCAAAACGCACTGTGCCGCGAACTCCTTCATCAAGGTGTGCTAGTGCTTCTCGGCACCCGGTCATATGGTTGCTAGCACCTGAGTCCAGCACCCACACTCCACTAGCACACTCCACTGGCACTACCCTGTCCTGGACAAGGTGCACAGTGTGTACCGGCGTGTGCACCACACCTGACGAAACGGCCATGAACAAGGTCGGCTTCTCTTCTGCACAGACCGCTGCATTTGCCTCGCGCTTCTCTCCTTTCTTCTGTTTCTTAGGACGAGTGCAGTCCTCTGCCCAGTGGCTCCAAATGCCACAGTTTCTGCATCTTCCCTTTCGCCGAGGTGTACCTTCTGAGGTCAACTTCACTGCCCCGGGATTGCCTGATTTTGCACCATCAGAACGCTGTGGTGCCTTGCCTCTTCCCTGGCCTGCATTGTGATTGCTTCCCCCCTCTCGGCTTGGATTTGACTGGAAACGGTGCCGATGTTTCTCTAGCCAATCCTCTTCTGCCAGTAACAACTGGCTGGCTTTGTCAGTGATCTGTTCTACCTTCTCTTCGAGACGTTCCTCAGCCGCGCGCAGGCGTCCGATCAACTCCTCCACGGTGAGCATCTTGAGGTCGCAGAACATCTCAATCGAGACGACCACGCTAGTGTAGCGCGGAGGCACGACGCGCAGAAACTTCTTGATGACCTTGATGTCGTCAATTGTCTCATCGAGAGCTTTCAGGTCGGCGACGAGGTTGGTGATGTGCATGCCGAAATCGTCGATCGTCTCCCCCTCCTTGAACAGGAGATTCTCGAACTCCTTCGAGAACTTCTGGGCGTTGACGTCCTTCAGGCGATCTGAGCCGAGCCGCATCGTCTTCACCGCCTCCCACGCCTCCTTGACGGTCTTCTTGCCACCCAATGTCTGCCACGTCTCTTTGGGTACGGATCGCAGCAGCGCGCTCATGGCTTGTCGGTCCTGGCGCGCTTCACGCCAGCGCCGCCGGGCTCGATGGTCTCCCATATCTCCATGGCTTCGTAGTTGCACTGCATTAGCATCGCCCACTCGGTGTAGTTCGATCGCAACAGCATAGGCCACATCAGTGAGCCCTCCTTCACGCCATCGACGCCGGAGCTCGGACCGACGTCACTCATTTCCTCCTTCTTGGGTTTCTTCAAGGCTGGTGATCTAGGCGGGCTTACAGATCCGCTATAGAACATCCACCGGCTCTGATGCCACTTGTTGGAACTGAACGCCGGGGATCAGCGCCGATCGGAGGTGTCGCGCCGCCGGGCTCGATGGTGACCGCGGCGACGTGAGCTTTGCAGGAACGCATGCGAACACTTGGAAGAAGAACACACGCAAGAGTACGGCACCAACTGACGTGCTTATTTGTTGCATCAGATCTCAGATACATAGGCACAAAGCCCGGCCACCCCGTCGCCACGACGCCCCCGCGATCGCCCTCTTTTTCGGATCGCCGCGGGACATGCACGAACGGCATCGCGACGGGGTCAGACACTGAACGCGGTCTCGGTGTGGGCACGCGCACATCTCCGGCCCACTCAAGATTCTACGCGACAAAGCAGCAACTACGACACGATTACATGACACGATTACAACAGGATTACACCTGTGAATTTATTCTAGAACTAACAATTTCCACCATTGAACAAAAGCTGCTAGCTTCTGTTCCACTAGAAGGAACATAATTAAAGGGTAGTCATATACTCATATAGTTATATTTTGCCTCTAATAAAATTATCTTAACTGGGATTTGCAAATCTGGTATTGGGAAAAATGTGTGACAGCTAAATTGAAAACAAACCAAGGTAGCTTGTATCAACCAAACAAAATATAGGTAACAAAGTTCTTGGCTTCTGCATGTGTACCTTCTGTCTCGCAAATATTGTTTCCGTACTTAAAGAGCACATTTCCAACTCTTAACCTGTGGGAACAAAATTTATCACAGCGAAATTAGATACATCAATACGCCAATGTATTTGATAAAGAACGAATATAAAGCAAGCTGCTATAGCTAGGCCCACAAAAATTCTATTCCTTGGCAATAACGTCAGGTAATGCTAGTTGGTCTAGATCAGCTTCAAGTGCACCACACCATTCTATATAAGAGCTAGCTCCGAAATCTAAAGCCCAGTTCTAAAGTATGAAATTACTTATATTATCTCAAAAGCAGATTTTACCAGCTTGTATTAGAAAGTTATTGCAGCATCAACCTAACTAAAGACTCGCTATCAAATGCATCATGACATGCATATCACAGTTTGCCTTAGCATGTATTGGACAAGCTCCAGTATTAGCCTCAACCTATTCACACTCTCCAAGTAAACTACGTAAGTGTTAGGAATGCAACTCATCTGCTACCATGCCCAAAGGGGCAGATATGAAGATGTACAAAGGGAATAATTACATAATGTATGTACTCTAACAGTAAGGACAAGATGTAATGATCTGCAGGTCCCCTCTCAATATAATTCAAACAGCAAATAAAGTATCACATTTGAAGATAGAGCGCGCAAGTATTAAGAACAACCATTCCTATAGTGGGCGGTCATGTAAAGAGCACAGAAGAATGAAGAAAATGCACAATTAATAACATGAGAGAGCTCTATGGAATGTTATCATTACCTTATGATATGTGGTAAAGAAGACGGTGGGACATCATTGTATGAGTAATAATTATAAGGAGATTTAAACATGTCTCTTGCGCCGACCTCGTGGGCACATATGCTTACTTGTAATTGATATGGACACTGAAACAACAAGGCTCAAAAACCTCAGCAAAAGTACAATAGTAGATTACAAGATAGTTGTACTCCACTGACAATATTTATCACACAAAAATCAATAAATATTAAATACATTGAACAATAAACAGAGGAATAGGAAGGACCTCACCACAGCATTAAGCTTACGAGAACAAAATGTCAAGAAACTGCTCTGCTTGAGAAATTTTTGCTGCAATAACAAATCAACAATTAACAACAACGGAAAATACGATTAGCATACTGTTACTGTTAGAAGCAATAAGCATAATGGAAGTGAAAGATATGTTAGGAAAACATGGATAAAGTAGCACCCAAAAGCCAAAGTTAGGTACAGCCCTAGGAGTAATGAAGTAAGGAACTAGGTAATTTTCAATTAAACAAGATCCAAAATTTAGCTGAGGGCATGAACCTGAGCTTGGGTGGTGCCGACACACACCAACCATGTGCAATGCAATGGTAGATAAAAGATGGTTATGTAATGACCACGTGCATCCAGTAATAGTCCAAGGGTTAAGCAGACAAAGAAAAAAAATTCAGGGGATCAACCAAACAATACCATTCTTAAGGGGGATAAAGTAGACCTTTATAAAAAGGCGTAAACCCATTAGAATATGCAATATATATAGTATAAGGACCTAGTTGCATACCTCTATGAAGCCTGGGTTCATAGTAATTGGCAAAGCAAACTGCTTAGTCCGTCCTAAGCTTAAATCCACGGAACACTCCAATGATGAAGAAAGTAAACCATTCGGTATCTTACCCCAGAAACATTGTCCTCCAAGCTCTGTTAAAATGCGCCATAAAAAAATAGTTCACATGATAAGGATATGGTTTGTTTGTACGAGACTATCTGTCACTCTGCCTAGAAGATACACATTTATACTATATTTGTTATGTGCGGAAGATGCAATTATGAAGACACCATAAGCAAGAAGAATATTTCATATTACTCACAAGTATAAGGACATCGGTATGTCTGTCTCAGTAAAAGGATACTAATGCAGTCTCTGTTTAAAGATACTTATGCACTCCTTTGGTATAACATGCAAACAAGGCGAACACTTTGCGTTGCATAACATGGCAAAGCATTTTGTGAACTAGTTATCCACCGATAACTGTGGAAATGAAAGGCAGGAGGTTCCCGGATGTGTGTGGCATGTTGGATGCAGAATAATGCGAGATAGTAGAATCCATACACCATACAGGCTACAGACACAAGAACATTAAGACAGAGACCTTCAGTGTTAGTATTAAAAAGATGTTTTGGTGTTCCATATTCCTGCATGGACATACTTTAGATGGCCCTGAACCCTAGCAGCACGACCATGCAGACACCCAGCGACCACACCACAAGGGCAGGGATAAAGAGGCTAACCCTAATAAACTGGTATTTTTCTTGCTTGATGAAAATCGATAGAAAGTCCATCTATATATAGACGGGAGGACTCACCTATCTCTAGAACTAAAGAAACAGATAACAACTAAAACCAATATAACCTAATCTCTAACAGAATGGACTCACCCTGGGCCTAGCATGCCACACGGTACTATTGAACAGCACTGCACATGAGCAGTACCCCACCAGCCCTAGGGAACCTGGTTTAGCACTGCTCCTTCGCATGGGTCCTAATGGGCTAGATATGACAATTCCAGATATAGATGACAATAGGAGGCAATATATTTTAGAAATTATTCAATGTCTTCCACAAAATGAAAATCATAAACTTACTTTCAAGAGAAGGATTCTCCATATGGCTCTCGGAGAAGTTATTTTCATCAGGTGTTTGTCCAACTTGTCCTTAACATCGGAAAAAAAAAACAATCAAACTTGATGAAATCAAAGAAATACAGAACACAGATAATTTCATAGGAATAGGATGCACAATATACCGCAGCTAACAAGGATAATGTTAGCTAAAGTCTTCAGGTCTCGAAAGATGAATGTGGCTTCAGTGTGGTTGTTATGTCCAGATTCATCAAAACAAGTCAACAAACAAGCCTGGCTGAACTGATATACTGGAGAATGCTGCAAAGTCATGTCATAAATGAGAAAGGGGGCATTTGGTGGCCATAAAATTTCAGTTGCATAAGGAGGATAGACTTACCCCTTCATGTGAAACAGCACTAATTGGTTTAGCAAACAAAGCATACAGTGGAAAGATATTCTGTGCCTGCACTTCAGGATTTGAACTTCCAGACAATGATATGGTTATCTCAATCCTATACTCATGAAAACAAGAGAATTTCAGTATTTGCAACAAACAAATTTCAAGAATATCAGTAATCAATCACAAAATTCATTCCTCAAACAAACTTAATAATTTCTTAGGCCTCCTTCAGCCTGTCTATCATCTTGTTTTTGTCATAGATAAGTGGCAACCATGTAGTTATTAGCTTCTAAAAAACAAAATGATGTCAGACATACAGCCATTTGGATTAGTTTACAAGTTTCTCTGCTTGATAATTGATTCACACTTACAGGGTAGGATTTAATCTTGAAAGGTAAAACATGTTTGGTTTTACGGGTTTTTTTAATATAATTTGCTCGCCTGAGCTGCTGGGGTCCTGAAAACAGAAGGTACTCAACTTTCATAAACAAAGTAGCTCCAATTTCATAAACACCTCCACACTTCACGTGTGTTCGCTAGACAATTATGGTTTTCCATTTTGCAGCCCCTGGGTCTAACAAATTTGGTACCTAGCCGAAGAAGCATTTCGTTGACTGATTGTGGAAGAAACCTTGGAGAAAAATTCCTAAACAACACAAAAAGGGTTTCAATTCTCTGATCATTCTTGGAGCATGGATCCTCTGGAAACATTGGAATGCTTGTGTTTTTGATGGGTCTGCTCCCAATCTGCAGAGTACACTCCTGGATTTTAAGGATGAACGGAAATTGTGGCTCGCTGCAGGTGCGAAGGGTCTTGCTGCCCTTGTTGAGGGCCGGGTGGCTCAGTAGATTTGAGCCTTAGAAGAGTTGGGGGTCAGGTCTTTCATGAAGTTTAATTTGTAATGGTTTGTTTTTTAAACCTTTGTTCATCATCCCCATTCTAGTCCAAGGTGGGATGTGGTGTTTTGTAATTGAACTATTACAACAACAACAACATAGCCTTTTTTCCCAAGCAAGTTGGGGTAGGCTTGTAATTGAACTATTCTTCTCCTTAAATTCAAAGATGTGCAGCTCTCCTGCGTATTCGAAAAAAAAAAGAAGAAGAAAAAATCACTTCAATCATGTCAAAGACTCTACAAGCCTTGGTGTTAGAACTCTCAAAATAGCGTCACCTGTTGCAACCATTCCTAAGATAAAAAATGAATGGGTCCAAGGTAATTGAAGATGAAAATTTGAGGGACAGATACCCCCATCTAAAGTCCTACTTAAGTTTAGATCCATGACAATAGTCAAACAAAGTTCGCACTCATTTCTGAAATACAAAAGTTTCAACTGAAAATAAAAACAAAGCATTCCAAATATTATAGTTTGGGTTGCATTTCCTGCAGAAGGAAACATCCAATGCATATATGTTACACAAATGAAAAAAGTGTGTTGTTCAGCTAAAAATTAACATGCTTTTTGAATCGAAAATCTTGATGCCCTCCAAATTATGCTGAAGTATGTGAAGCTGTGCGCCTGTACCGCACATTGGATATATCATGGCTTGGTTACCAGAAGTTCTAGTATAAAGTGTGCAATCAAGCTTCATTTCTTACTTATATTTCTTAGAAATGGTTCAACAAAGTCTCTAGCAAAATATACTGAATAACAAAGCTCTAAGTAGAATAAGATGCTATACCGACCCAAAAGCTCAAGTGAATGCAAAACAATACCAATGCAGGGTGGAAATACTGAAATCCCAAACCATTGAAGGATGTTACCTCTTTTTTTGCTTGGCATGTATCTTGTAACAAAGGTTTCTTTGAAGAAAATAGGGCTGCAGAATTTGATTTATCAGTGATGTCGAAAAGCACTTAACAAATTAAGAGTGGCAATTCTCATGTGTGGCATGTTAAAAGAAGGGGTTACAGTTTTAGGATCAACTTTACCTTTTTATTGGCTCGTTTCTGAAGAATTTCACACAGTATAACATGTTTGGAATACAAATCGCGACTTGTTTCAGCAGAATCTGGAGATAAATCATCTCTTGGCTGGGAATGACATATCTGGTCTGATGACGAACTAGAACCATATATGCAACCCGTATTCCTGTATACATAGCACAGATACAAGTTGCCCAAAAACAACTAGATTACATATCATCTTCAGACAAGAATCCCATCCAGGCATTGACCATATACACATGGCAAGGATGTACAGAGAAATTAAATCCCTAACAAGAATTTATGGACCACAAAATCCCAGACCATCACACACGCAAATGGTCACCAAATTATGAAAGTAAACATGTTCCAAAGAATCCCAAACACTTCAAATTTGCAAAGAGGGTAGCACAGATGCCAGAGCAGAAGACACACATAAAAAGCAAGATTAAAGATAGGGTTAGGGTAATACATTGCAGCACCATCTGGTGAAACTTGGCAAGACATCCTGGCGGACGAACACTACCCGTGGGTTCCAGGAACCCCACCAAAACCTTGGCACGATAGCCTGTAGGAAGATCTTACGGAATTCAAATTTCTACTGATGAAATCATCCAGGAACTGGATTGGATCCTGCAGGCAGATCTGACTTGCTGCTCTTGCAAGGAAAGAGGGCAAAATGAAACTAATCAAAAGTAGTGCTTACCAAATAATCTTCAGTAGTGGTGGGAGATTGCGGCTCCCTTGATTAGATCCATTCGGGAGCAGCGGCGGTTGAATGGTGGGAATGGGGAGATTCGGGGCTTTGCTTGCAGGAGTTTTGTTCTGGGCTCGGTCAAGCCCAAATGGTGTGCGCAAAAGGGCTTTATTGAAAAAAGGCGGTGGATCCAGTTGGACCGAGCATATGCCAGGCAACAAAGTGAAGAATTGGAGTATTGGACAATGGGAACTAATGTAAAAAAAAAGAAAATAAAGCCACGGTGAATTCTGAGTAACGCCAGTTGCAAAAAATCTGCAAATGTAACGCTGGCATTTATCTGGGTTCCAAAATAGAGATCAACCCAGGGCCCTTTGAAATGGTTAGACTGTGAAATGGACAGCTTTAAATTGAAATTAAGGGATGCTTTAAAAAATAGAAATTATATTGCCATTATTAGCTTCTTGGTGATTTAGATTGATATTATTATCATTTCATTATATGTTAAATAATAAAAAAATGAGAACCAGAGGGAAGGGTATTCCTGCTGATGTTTCAGTAAGTGGGGTGTGGCCCTTGAAACCGGGTGGGCTGGGCAAGTTCTCTGTTCCCAAGCCACTAAACCCATGAGAGTCATATGTTAAAGAGTAAAGTCTATTTTTGGCCATCCAACTCTTGCCTCGGTTTAGTTTTAGCCATTGAACTCCAAAACCGGGTATCTTCGACCATCTAACTATCAAAACCGTTCACATTTGGCCATCCGACAGTTTTACAGGGCAGTTTCGCTGACGTGGATGCCACGTGGCAGCGGGGCCCACTTGTCAGCCTATTTTCTTCTCTTCTCTCTCATCTCTCTCTCTTCGAGCCCCCTGCTCGCGCGCGGCCCCCGCATCCTCAGTGGCGGGCGCCGCCCCGCGCTGGGCTACGCCGCGATGGGCGCGCGCCTGCTCAGCCTGCCGCCGACCATCGCCGGGCCACGCTGCTCTTGCTCGGGAACAGCGCGCCCGACGCGCTCTCCGCACTCGCGTCCTTCGCTGCCGGGGGCGGCGGAGGGGCCGCCGCCGTCGGGCTCAACGGCGTGCTCGGCGAGGCGATGTTTGTGTCCGCCGCCGTGCTCGGCGTTGTCACCCTCCGCGTCGCCGGCCACGGAGTCGCCGTCGACCGCGCCAGCTTCTTCCATGACGCGGGCTTCCTCCTCCAGGCTCTCGCCGCCGTGGCCGTCGTCCTCGCCCCTTTTTCTCCCCCGGCGGCTGACGATCCCGAACGCGAGCAAGGAGCGGTGGAGCAAGCCGACCGCGGTGACCGCGGCCACGCTCGCCCCCAATCTTCCTGTCCATCCTCTGGAACCACCGCGCCACGGGGAACCCGTTCCCTGCCGTCCTCCTCGGCGACGTCGCCGGCATCGTGCTGGGCCTCCTCGCCTTCCTCACCACGGACGCAGCAGGGAGACGCCGGTGACGCGGCGGCGCTCACGGGATCCACGCGGCATGGCACCCCGATGGCCAAATATGACCGGTTTTGAGAGTTGAATGGCTGCGGATGTCTGGTTTTGAAGTTGCATTGTCAAAACCGGACACAGTGGATTGTTGGATGGCCAAAAATGGACTTTACTCTATGTTAAATAATCACTGACTTCTTTATGTAATATAATAATAATTTCTCTCTTTATATAAAGATTCGCACCTCTCCTGCATGTTCAAGGGGGGAAAGTAATATAATAACAATGTCTTGTCTCTTGTGTTAAGAAACTAACACAACCAAAAAACACAGGAACAGTAAAGAAGCTCTTATTTTTCATCTAAAATATTGGAAGCTATCAAGATCCTAAGATCATAAGAAATTCCAATCCTTCCAACAGCTAGCCTCCCCGTACAGCTTGCTGCACCGCATCATCACTACTATGACACACCAGCTCACATCTTCCCTGCTACTCCACAGGCCTCTTCATGTCCTTCGACGGTAAAAAATTAACAAATTCCTGTGACAGTCGCAATTATGTTGATAAAATTATATTCCTACTGGCATATAATTCTACAAAGTACCTTTAAAGATGAATTGGCTGTAGTATTGACATGACCAAATCACATTATATTATTAGTAGTTCTATCGTTACCAGGTGGCACTAATTTCATTAGTATGTAACGTGACCAAACCGAACAATAGCACAAAAGGAGTACCTTGTGACCATGAACAAAAAACAATTTCAGGAGCTGACTTGGTGTGGAGGCATCAGGTTTTATTTCAACCCCCAAATTCGTTGGAACTTAAACGCATCTGAACCTTAACTAGGTACCAAGAACTTCATTGGAGGCAACCGGCGCCGAACATGGCATCTTGCAGAATGCCGAAGAGGAAGGACCTAATTGAACCATAGACCAATTGAATTACTGAGCCACTACCGCAGGAAACCAATTGCAGAAAAGAAATAAATAGAATTGGAGAGGAAGGGACAGCATTTGGTCAATTAAGATGGAACGGACTAGGAACAGAGCCAGGATTACTTACAAGCAAGAATGCGAAACCAATCCATCCCATCCGGATCGAGAGCTGCGCCGGCCTGCTCCCCGGCGGAAGTCGGCCCCCACTGCACCGGCCGCCGTCTCAGATCTGCGACGGCGACCTCATGTTCATCGTGGCTCACGACGGGCTGGTGGCCGAAGCTCCTCCATGCCCGAGAAACTAGTAGCGGCCGCCGGCTGCCTCCTTCCTCGCGACGCGCAGAGGCGCGGGTGAAGCCAGGCGACGCGGCGGCGGCACTCGAGAGCTGCTGCACGTTCAGCAGTTGTTCTGTTGTTCCCTCGATCTCGATTTACACGAAGCATAAGCTTAGCACTGATCATTTTCTCTTCTTCTTTTTTTGCTTTTGCATTTCTTTTTTCGTTCCAGATTATTTTGTTCTCTGTAATCAGCGAAATACATCGGTATTTTGTCGGCTCAAGTATTAAATTAGTCTTTTTATGAATTTCATATTACTGCAACACAATTATATTCAACAAACTACGAAACATTATCAATAAAGTCTTATGCTCATGTTCAACAAACAAATAAGATACAATCTTTTGTCTGCGAAATACTATTAGGAGAGTATGATTCCGAGCATATTAGCATATGATAAAAAGTTGGACCATATATTCCCATAAATTTTTTTACCACTGTCCAGCTCCACTAGCAAGTGATTCATTTGTGACAGATGTATGTACCACATGTATTTATAGGGAAGTCACTCGTGTAGGATGCCGACGAGCCACACGGCCTAGCAGGGCAAAGCGAGGGTCACTAATGGTGAGATCCCTGTATGTAAGCAGGTCCAGGCCCCGATCTCCCAACCTCAAATTCGAAAGGGGACACATGGCATTCCCCCAACTTTCCCGTGAGGAGCTTTGGGGATCTAGGATCGCCACACCAACCAACAAACTACCCCCGACCTCCCTCCTCAGGAGAAGGTGGCAAAAACCATGGTGGGTGGAGCATTAATGTGCTTCACAGCAATGTGACACGCATGCCCTGCCTCACACCTGATGCAATGCCAGGAAGCATAGGGGATGGGAATGAAGATTTCTAGGAGCTGGGTACCCCTGTAGGTGTTATCCTGTACCTCCATTTTTACCTCGAGATTTGGACGGTGTCGGAATGGAACAGGTCTATATCAAATCATATATTCTATACGTGTACATGTACAGTTAGTATACAGAATAAAAAGGGTAGACTCCCCCTCACCCCATTTCAAAATCATTTGAATCTTTTGCTTTCTCTCTCATCCCGTCCGTCTCAACCCACGGTAGGTGCTCCCGAGGCCAGTGAGTGGCACCATCGGCGGCGCGGCCAGATCCGGCGATGGCGTGTCCCGATCCGGCGCTGGCGCGCCCAGATCCGGCGGTGTTGCGTGTGGCGGCAGGCGATACCGCGGTCGGCGGTGCTACGCGCCACGGCGGGGCACAACCGCCGCCCGCGAGAAGCGCGCGGCCGGAGGGCGCGACCGCGGACCGCAGGGAAGCCACAAGCAGATCTAACGTCGCCGCGAGCACGACAGCCGGTGATGGACGAGGTACCTCTGTGGCAAACGCGGCGTTGATGGCCGCGAGAGAGCAGACCCTGTACCAAGGGGTGTCGACGGCCGCGAGAGTGCAGCTCGCACCGAGGAGCTCCACTGGCCGAGACCCTCGCCTGTAGCGGCCAAGACCCTCGATCTGGTACAGTCAAACGATGGGCTTACTTGGGCGGCGGCGGATCTGGGTGTCCTCCTCGGCCGGCGGTGCTGCGCGCGGCGGCGGGGCGGGACCAACTATCCTGTCCCTTCCCCTCCCACACGTGGTACAGCTTCGTCGGCGGGGACTCCATCCTCTCCACCGCCCGCACCAGCGAGGACCAGATCCAGGGCCGGCGAGACCGGATCCGGCGGCGGGGGCCGAGATCCGGCGAGTGCCGTGGCCATATCTTCTCTGCTGCTGCTAGCTTCCACTCCGGGGCCGCCACCGCGGCGGGCCCCGCCTGGTGATACACGGTGGCAGCGGAGTCAGAGGCCTACAGCGACGCGTGGTTCTGGTACTCGCCGCCCCCGCGCAGGCCACCGGCGGAGCAGAAGCTGCCGACGCGCTGCAACAACTACATCGACAGCGCCGGGAACGGCAACTGGGGCGTGGGCGTGCCGGTGGCGAAGGCTCGAGTGCGGGCGTCCCACGCCGTGTCGGCGCCGGCCAAGGGCGCCGCCCGTAGGGTGGTCAAAACTGTCGACGCCGACCTGTACTGGGTGCCGCCGCCGGACAACTCCGTCGTTTCCCGCCGTTCGAGATGGGTACATTCCAGAGCGCGGCCGAGACGGGTATGTTCTAGATCGGCTGCGGGGGCGGGAGGACCTCGGCGGTGAGCGCGGCCGTGGCGCGCGGAGGACGAGGCCGGGGCGGCGGGTGGCCGGTACGGGGGCGACGGCGACCACCACCAGCACGAGCACCTCCGCCATCCACACCCAACCCACGGGGCCGCCACCTTCGCCATCCACGCCCTGCCCCCCGACGGCATGGCCCCTCACCGCTGCGTCGCTACCGGAGCATAGAGGACGACCGACCGCTGGACGGGAACCGCGCGCGGCAGCGGGCAGAGGACGATCTGCACGGCACAATGGAAGTTCTGGCATTTCTATCGAGGTACAGCAAGAGAATTTCCTCACTGATTAATCTTGGCTTTGTGACTGAATATGAGTACCCATTATGTGTGTTCTGCTTCTTTGTTACGATTCTCTTTGGAAGCATGGGTTCCATTTTCTAGTATGTGAATTAGACTGTTTAATGGGATTTCTTCAAATGTGCTCAATTGGGCCTGCATTTTCAGACTTCAGTAGTGAGTAGGGACTGATCAAAATGCCAATTTGGTTTTATTTGGATGATGAACATAATCGAACTACACTAGATTGTAGGTTACTATATCTGCATTTGCTCCATTTCACTCCATAAGTTTAGGCACATTTCTGAACATATGTATCTCAAAGTTAACCTAAACTGTTAGGAAAATTGACTAATATTTAGCAAAAGATCATTCAACTTGCAAACAGCAAAACATTTTCTAGTGATTCTAGGTAACAATCCTAGATAACAAAAGTATTTTTTCTGGTTATTTTGTTATCTTATTTGAAATTCTTTATCAGTACATGTTTGACAAGCTTGGTTTGACGCACAGGTATAGTTAAGCTAGAAGGTTGTGGACGCTATATATTCAATAAAAAACAATAGCAAAATGCAAGATCTTAATCTTGTTATTTAACGCTTTGTTTAGAGCCATTTAGTAGCAGGGAGACTCTGAATACTTGTTTCAAAACTTCTGCTGTGTAAATGCATCCTGCCTGTTTCCAAGTTCCCATTTTTAGCTCTCAGAATGTTTGTGCATATTGCTACATGCACGTTTGTTTTGCTTAATCATTCAAAAGAAAAACCCTGAAACAAGCTTGTTTTGACAATAATTGCATTATTGCTGTCTTCTTGTACAATCTCATATGTGCATTCATGTAGTAGTACATGTTAATCTTTAAATAAAGTTGTACACATGTACTGAGTTTCTTCTATATTTATCTTTACTCTTGAGTTTCAAAAATATTTCTCATTTATAGTAGGTACACTGGGGCAGCCGGCAATCGGGGGTAGCGTTGTGCGGTATGCGCGCGCTGCGGTGGTCATCGGTACTACATCCGCGTCCTCCTCCACGAGCAGCAGTCGATAGGTACTTCTACGAGCAACCTTCACTTCTCTGTTCTTGCCAAGGGGGTAGTGTTTTATTTTGTAGACTATATTACTAGCTAAATCAATACTTGGTATAAGCTGATATCAAAACTGCACCTTCTGTGATATGCTGATCCATTTTTTCTCGCCAATTGCTTTTATTGAGTGGACTAGTGGAGAGATTCTAATTTTTGTTCTGATGTGTGTGTAGCTGGGCAAAACCTCTCGCAATTTGACTCGTCTGCTCTGTCTCCTACCGTCCTCACTCTTTGATCTATGATAGTTCCTTAGATTCTTGACGTACCTGAACCATTGCAAACGGCAGCAAGCTCCCTTGCTTGTGGAGCAGGTATACGATGTATAATTCCATATCGAAGTTCAAATCCCATAAACACGTACTTTAAGCAGTGTTTTGATTAGGGCCTTGCTTCTCTAAGATAGACACTGGCCGTGACCATGTACATTTTTGTTTGGATGGGGCTTTGGTTCTCAAATAAATTTGCACATGATCTTTTATATTATTTCGAAGCTAGTTGTCGAAACACAATATGTTTAGGTACATGTACCGCACTTTGATATTCTTTGACCTTCTTTCAGAAATTCCTGGCAATTTCGTTTCTTTGTCATCCATAAAAATCGTTGTGCTTAGGCTCGGGTACTTGGTGGTACTAGATAAATTGAATAATGTGCTGCATATACATCATGGTACATAAAAAGCCTATATACATGCCCTGGAGGATCAGCTTAACGGATAGTAAATTTATTGATATTTTTTATCTATATCATTGCAAATGAGTTCTTGTACACATGATATACCAGCTAGCACATGAAGTGAGAAAAAAATGAATATATATGACAGTTCTACTATATTTGGACAGAATCTTTCAAAAAAATTACTAAACACTTTCTTCCAGTGTTACTTGTAGTTAAAATTCAAAATATTTATCGACAAGGTACCAGTACCGGTACATGCTTATTCCACTACCAACAAAATATTATTATTGGCTGGAGCTGCAGTACATGATTGAGCAGCTAATAAAATTAGTCTTTTTTAGATGTGTGAAGAAATGGTAAAAAAATGAGTGGTGGAGAGGTAATGGTAAGAAAATGAGCACGGAGGACGGAGCTGCAACTGCAAAAAGTAAAATAGTGCACAGAGGAGCATGCTTTCTCTAGGCTTCCGTGCACTTTATGTCTATTCACCTGTACCTCTCGCAGTGTAGAATGGAAATCCGAGGAATAAAAAAATTAAAATACAAGAGAATATAGCCAAATAAGACAAGAAAGCACAGATCTCGGTACAGCACAAGCGGACAGGATAAAGGCACTCGCTGTTGCCGGGTCCAAAATGGTGTTTTCGTTGGGGATGGCCACAATCTAGAGGACCACACCCTATGGCTTTGGTCAAAGAAACCTTCATGGCCCCCACTGTGCACTCATGACGCGCCCCTTGCCACCGGTCAGCTGTCATGTCTCTAGCATGGGTAGGGCTGTACTATGTAGACGTTATGTCCTGGTGCGGGATGTTGCCCCATGATGATCCCCGGTCAAGCAACCACGAGCTAGGACGACCCATACCGCAATAATATACTGCATGCATCCTCTGCCACGGGAGTTGGCAGATGGGACTGCTACCATGCCTGACTTTGTGCTTGACCCTCCACAAAGTGCAAGACGCCACGTCGAGACATGCTACAGGACTAGGGTCCACGGAGCATAACGCTTTGGTAGCCCCCCCCCCACCGACCGACCATGTGTAGGACTCCCAATATGCTCACGGGTGACCCAACCACTAGGGTTGTGGAACCCCTACTTTCTCCAAACCTATATAAGGTGAGCTGAGCACTCTTTTCTGGACTCTCTCTCTCTCGACTCTCATGCACGACATCTACACTCACTCGCTTGCTAGCATCCCGTTGTAAGCCACTAAGCATTCAAATGCAAGAAGCACCAACTCGACCCAGACTTGAAGTAGCTCAAGGTGGAGAAATTCTAAATGGGGCGGGGATCTACGCAGATTCCACCCCCCCCGCCCTGTGCGGGGATAATAGGGTAGGGCCCCGAAACTTAGCCGGTCGGGGACGGGGATCAAAATTTCCCTGCATGCTCCTTAAGAACCCAAAATTCATTGGTATTTTAGCCAACAATGACCCATTTGTCCACCAATCCCTATCCTCAGAAAATCCCTTGCTTGGCTTCGATTCACCTCGCCCAGTCACCCTCATCCTCACTTCCTCACCTCGCCCTCGTCGTCCTCACCTCATTGGCCTTCTAGGGCGCGCGCCGTCATCTCCATCCTCGTCCCGTCAGCCTCCTCGGGCGTGCGCCATTGCTGCTCCTTGCTGTCCTCCTTGTGGTTGCGCTGCCCTCATCCTCGCTGCTCCTTGCCGGCCGTTCCCACACAGCTCCTTGCGCTGACGACGCCTCCATCCACAAACTCAATGGCAAGGTAGAGTACATACTGCGCACCATATCCATTAGTGCACGGTTACACATCTTAGCTACTCTATTCTGCTGAGGCTCGCCCAGTGTGGAATACTAGGCAACTATGCCATTTTCCTGTAAAAATCTTGCAAAAGGTACAGGAACCTGTCCATATGGGGTATGTCGACCGTAGTACTCCCCCCATATGATCAGAACTGACTATTTTAATCTTTTTTATTATGCTGATTCTCAACTTTAGCCTTAAATATCTTAAATTTATCCAATACCTCTGATCTTTCTTTAATTGGATAAATATAGCCAAAACGGGAGTAATCATCTATGAATATTATGAACGAGTCATAAACATCCATACTTTACACAGGAAATGGACCATAAATGTCTATGTGGATTATCTCTAGAATTCCTGTACTTCGTTTGGCACACTTTTTGATTTGCTTTACAAACTTTCCTTTAATACATTCTATGTATTATTCAAGATCAGAGAACTAGTGGATGAAGAATTTCATTCTTAACTAATCTTTCAATTCTCCCAATAGAGCCTCTCGTCAACCCCAACAGAGACCGAGCCATGCTCTAGGTTAAGGTTGGCAGAGAAATTATCCCGGTCAGCTTAGTGCGTTCTTGCAACACCATTGCGGAAGCTAGGCCGGAGCAAGACCCACTCAAAGAGGCTGTGTGCACCATACAGGAAGGGCTAACTCAACCTGACGGGGGTGTAAACCCAAGGACCCTAACAGGCCTGACTCGTAGAGGAGGAAGCCCAACAAATTCCCTGGGCCGGACACGACACGGCCCATCATCCCGCGTGGGTAGCTTCCTTCGCTCATAAGGCAACGCGGCCGGGAGCCCGACCTCCCGGGACACGCGGTAGCCCCCCCGACCTGGCACTTCGGGTCAGAGCCATGCCGGATGACCCGGGTCGTGCGCTCCAAGATAGCTGCCCTCCCTGACAGTCGTGCCGGTCAAGCTAGGCCTCCGCGCTGTCTCCATGATGACAGCTTCCCTTATCTTGTGGCACAGATATAGGCTACAGGACTCCCTGACAAAGGGACAGTGCCGCCCGTGCGGGCCCCGCGACACTACAAGAGGGGGGCTTCAACGGACGTCCCCTCCCTCGCCGTAATGATGGTTGCCCCTGCGCACCACCCCATTACGCCAGCGAGTATGACCGGACACCCCCGGCCTGACCTCGATAAGGCACCCCTCACTAGGAGTGCCGTCCCGCTGGCAGGGGCTATGCAAGGGAGGCAAGGGGAGGCCCTGCAGACAAGGGACGTAGGCCTAGGCGGACAAGATTGGAGGTAATCCCTGAGCAGCCATCCGACTGACCAGGCCGCCCCGACTGGTCTAGGATGGGACAGCACCTGAACAACCCGTCGCCCAAGAAGATCGCCAGGATCAAAACTCCCCACTCCCGACCGACCGAGAGGGCCCCGACAACTGACAAGAACGAAGGATACCCCGACGGTGCCAAGACACAGCGCTAGATATATTAAATGGGGGCCCCACCTTGGACTATAAAAGGGAAAGCCCCCCACGTAGGAAAGGGTTGGACTCCTAGAGGTTCGACACTGCTTGACCAGCTTGTAAGCTCCCCTCTGAACTTTGAGCACCCGAGCTCGAGAGCTGAGAAAGAACACCACCCCCCATACTGGACGTAGGGCACATTCGGCCCGAACCAGTCTAAATTCTCAAGTCTTTGCGTGCTAGACCATATCCGATCAAGCGCACATCAAATGAGCAATCGAGTAGTTTAGTAGTCGCCCATTTCCCGCAACGACAGTTTGGTGCCGTCCGTGGGGAGCGCTTTGTGCGTTCATTGCTTCGGCGATCGGATGGTTTCGATCACCCCATTCGCCGCTCCGGTGGCGAGAAGCAGTGAGACAATCCTCTTTGGCTCCCTGGAGTTCCCCGCGATCCCCCGCGACGGATCGTGGCGCCTCCACCATTCCCGCCATCCCAGACCTTCCACTTTGGAAGTCTGGAGTTCGTCACCGACTAGCTCGGTGCACTGCGTCTCCATGAGGAGGAAGCCGCTGATGGCGCCCGTTCCTCCTCCCAAGTCTCACAAACTGAGGCATCGGCGATCAGTTCGCTGGCGCATCTGGAAGCACAGGCCATCATAGCTAACCCGTGCGGTGCTCCGCCGCATCACGCTCATGATGGCCTCCAGCCCCGCCGTCGAGGATGTCAGCCTAGTCCTCTTCTCTCTGGCCAACGTCTCTCGGTAACTCGCAGGCGGACCTCCGCTCCCAAAACCCCGCTCGTTCTCAGAACGGCTCTCGTTCGGTCTACATAACTCCGCGAGCGTCTACGTTCGGGAGCTGCACAAGGCCGCCCAAGGGCGCCAACCCGCGTCCCAGTTTGTGGGCGTGACGGAGAGCTACCCCGACTCCGTCCATGACCTCCTGTGCTACAAGGATATCCTGAGCGATTCCTCCAGCATGGGAGACAACCACCTGGAGGGAACATCCCCGCCGCCGCGCATTGCGCCATGGCCGACAACGACCCGCCGCCCAAGGTGGTGCCGTCTCAGCAGACGCACACCCCACCGGACCACCGCGAGCGCACTCGCCAATGGGCAGGCTCACGGCGAAGATCTCCGCCATCGCCAGCAGACGCCCCCGCCCGTGGACCAGCCTCCGTGGGCTCCCTCCGGGTCAAAGGGGATAAACCCCGCGGGTTCCGCACGTCAGCGCGCACGTGGGGTCAACCGCGACATGATCAACGACGCTCGCATGCAACTCCTGCAAGAGTTCCGCGTGGGCCAGAACATCGCAGCGGTCGCGATCCTCCTGCAGACACTGCCAGAGTCGGAGGATCCGGCCTAGAGGAACCTTCACCACCAGGTGAGGAACCTGGTGGAACTCGCCGCCGTCCAGCAGACGGAGAGCTCCTCACTGCACCGCCGGCAGGACGCTGTCTCGTGTTCCGCCGGCGGCGCGAGCCACCGTGGGCGGGAACCCTCCGAGGTACAGCACCCCCCCGGCGTAGCAGGCCAATGTGGGCGGCGTGCCAGCCCCAACGGTGGCATCCGCTCCTCTCCCGCCGAGGCCAACGATTCACGACCGCGTCGGTCCCAACTACGACGCGCGCAACGTGATCCAAGGCCGGCAGCAGGCAAAGCACCACGCCAACGTCGACCGCGCGGCCGCTCGAGCAGAGGACGCGCGGGCATACACACCCAACCCGGAGCGCTCACCGCTCCGGCAAGGGGGACGCCCCTACGACCCTGACATGGATCGCGACCAGAGTCCGAGCCCGGACCCCACCAGACCGAATGGCTTTTCCAGGGCGATTTGTGGGGTGCCTTTCCCCCAGCGTTTTCGGCCGCCGACGAACGTCGTGAAATATACCGGGGATACGAACCCCGGCATGTGGCCGGAGGACTACCGGCTTGCATGTCGGGCCGGAGGAGCAAGCGACGACCGCTTCATCATCCAGTATCTTCCAATATGCCTAGGAGAGAACGTCCGTGCCTGGCTGGAGTTCTTGCCTGCCGACTCCATCGGCTGCTGGGCAGACCTCCGGAAAGTGTTCATCGGCAACTTTCAAGGCACGTACGTGCGCCTTGGCAATTCTTGGGATCTCAAGAACTGCCAGCAGGAGCCCGGCGAGTCCTTGCGTGACTACATCCGGCGCTTCTCCAAGCAGTGCAACTCGCTCCCAGGCGTCATCGACATCGACGTCATCAGCGCGTTCCTCAGCGAGACGCACTGCAAGACCCTGGTCCACAAACTGGGGTGCCAAAAGCCGCGCACCACGCACGAGCTCGTGGAGATCGCCACCAGCCATGCCTCCGGCGAGGAGGCGGTTGGGGCCGTCTTTGAGTGCGACCAGCATGCGACAAAGGCAAAGCGACATGATCGCGACAGGCCTTCCTCAAGCCGCGAGAATAGGAAGAACAAGAAGAATCACCGACCCTCCGCCGCCGGGGAAGTTGCGGCGATCGAGCGCCAAGATAAGCGCCCTCCTAGAAACGACCACTTCAACTAGCTCCTGGAGAAGCCATGCACCAACTGTGGCTATCCGGTGAACCACAAGTTCAAGGATTGTGATATGATGAAGCGCCTCCTCCGCAGGGCAGCCAAGACCGACAGCGACGACCGCGACAAGTGGCCCGACACCGACCAGGACAGGGAGAAGCCGGTGGAAGGAGCATTCCCGGACATGAACCGGTGCTTGGTCATCATCGACGGCCTGGAAGATGAATGTTCTCGGCGACTGCAGAAGGTGCGGCTCCGTGAGGTATGTGCTGCTGCGAGTTTCATTCCCAGAAAGTTAAAGTGGGTATCCACGCCCATCATTTTCGATCAGGACGACCATCCAGCCAGCATTCCTCGGCCTGGGAGCTACCCTCTCATCGTTGACCCCGTCGTCAGCAACATGCTCCTGTCCAAGGTGCTGATGGACGGGAGCAACAGCCTCAACATCCTCTACATCGACACCCTGGAAGCCACGGGGATCCCGCGAGCCTGCCTGCGGGCCTCTCTCTTCCCCTTCTACGGCATCCTGCCGGGCATGAAGGCGTACCCGGTCGGCAACATCGACTTGCCGGTCACGTTCGACAGCAAAGCCAACTTCCGCACCGAGACCCTCACGTTTGAGGTGGTGGACTGGAAGGGGGCGTACCACGCCATTCTCGGGCGCCCCGCCTACGCCAATTTCATGGCGGTGCCAAACTATACCTACGTCAAGCTCAAGCTGCCGGGCCCAAACGGGGTCATCACAGTGAGCAGCTCCTTCGAGCAGGCCTACGTCAGCAGCCGCGAGTACTTCGACCTCACCATCACTGCGGCAAACTCGGCTGAGCTTGGCCAGCTTCGCGCCGCCACTCCCGAATGTTGTCCTGACCCTGGCATGCCAAGCCAGGCACCGGCCTTCGTCTCAACCGATTGGACCAAGTCGGTCGTGGTTGACGACGCCGATCCAACCAAGATGGTGCGGGTCGGCTCCCAGCTGTCAGCCAAATAGGAACACACGCTCGTCAACATCCTCTGCGCCAACAAGGACACTTTTGCCTGGAAGCCGTCCGACATGCCGAGCATACCAATGGAGGTCGCCGAGCACGAGCTCCGCATTTTGTCGGGATCCAAGCCCGGCCAGCAACGCTTGCGCCGCTTCGACGACGAGAGGCATAGAGCCATAGGAGAAGAAATTGCTGAGCTGTTAGCCGCTGGCTTCATAAAAGAAGTCTATCACTCCGACTGGCTCTCTAACCCAATCCTTGTAAAAAAGAAAACTGGTCAATGGAGGATGTGTATCGATTACACCATCCTGAACAAGGCTTGCCCCAAAGTCCCTTTTCCTTTGCCTAGAATATATCAGATAATCGACTCCACCTCTAGATGTGAGGTCTTATCTTTTCTAGACTCTTATTCAGGCTATCACCAGATAGCAATGAAGGAATCCGACCAGCTCACGACATCCTTCATCACGCCGTTTGGCTCGTACTGTTACGTGTCGATGTCGTTCGGTCTTAAGAATGCAGGGGCAACATACCAGCGATGCATGCAAGCCTGCTTCTCCGACCAGATCAACCCGTCGATCGACCCTGATCGGCCGGATCCGCCTCGGGCGATGGTCACGGTCTATGTTGACGACATCGTTGTCAAGACGCCGCGCGCGGATGACCTAGTCGCCACCCTGAGCACCACGTTCGCAAATCTCAAGAGGTTCAACATTAAATTGAATCCTGAGAAATGCACGTTCAGTGTGCCCAAGGGCAAACTTCTCGGGTACATGGTGTCCGAGCGTGGCATT